>NW_006922039.1:367685-374152 GCF_000298275.1 Orycteropus afer afer
GATATCCGTTCTTATCCTGGCTCTCAATTCTTTAGGCTATATGCCTAGCAATGAGATTGTTGGATCAAATTGTATTTCTAATTCCAGCTTTCTAAGGAATTGCAATACTGCTTTCCACAGTGGTTGCATCATTTGACAGCCCCACCAGCAGTGTATGAGAGTCCCAATCTCTCCACACCTTCATCAGCATTTGTTACTTTCTGTCTTTTTGAGCTGTGCTATTAGTGCTATGGTATCTCACTGTTGTTTTGATTTGCATCTCTCTAATGGCTAATGAAGGCTGGCCATTCAAACCCACCAGCCACTCTTCGTAAGGAAGGTTGGGCAATCTACTTCCATAGTGATACTGCCTTGGAAACCCAAGGAGTGTTCGCTATGAGTCGGGTCCAACTCAATGGCACATAACAACAAAATGGCTAATGACTGTGAACATTTCTAATGTGTTTGCTGGTCACAGGAATACCCTCTTTGGCGAAGTTTCTATTCATGTCTTCTGCCCATTTTTAAATTGGATTGTTTGTCTTTTTTGTTGTTGAGGTGTTAGAGTTTTCTATAAATTTTAAAGATAAGTACCTTGTCAGATATGTTGTTGCTAAATATTTTTTTCCAAATGTGTAAGTTCTCTTTTTACTCTTTTGGAGAAGTCTTTTGAAGCACATAAAAAAATTTAATTTTTAAATGGTCCCATTCATCTGGTTTATTTTCTGCTGTTTGTGCATTTTGGATTATGCTTGACAGTCTATTTATGCCATAAATTAGGGCCCCTAAATTTGCCCCTATTTTTTTCTGTGTGGAACTTAATAGTTGTAGGTTTCAGACTTAAACCATTGGTCCATCTGGAGTTAGTTTTTGTGTATGGTATTAGGTATGGACCTTTTTTCTGAAATGGATATCCAGTTTTGCCAGCACCATTTGTTAAAGACCATCTCTTCCCCATTTAATGGATTTCACTCCTTTGTCAAAATTCACTTGGCCATAGGTCAATGGATTTAATTCTGGGTTCTCAATTCTATTCCACTGGTCTGTGTGTCTGTTGTTGTACCAATACTTCAGATAAGCAAAGCACTGCTGAAGTAGAGAAACAAAGTAGGAGGTCTCACACTTCTGGATCTCAAAACCTACTATACAGCCACAGTAGTCAAAACAGCCTGGTATTAGTACAATGCTAGACAGAGAGATCAATAGAACAGAATCAAAAACCCAGAAATAGACGCATCCATCTGTGGACAGCTAATCTTTGACAAAGGGCCAAAACCTATTAAAAAGGGGAGAATAAACTCTTTAACAAATGGTGCTGTCAAAATTGGATATCCACTTGCAGAAAATTGAAACAAGACCCATACCTGATCCCATACACAAAATCAAACTGAACTTGGATCAAAGACTTAAATGTAAAACCCCAAACTGTAAAGCTCATCAAAGATTAAATAGGGGCAAATCTAGGGGTTATGATCTATTACATAAATATACTATCAAGCTTAACCCAAAATACATAGGGAGCAGAAGAGAAACTAGATGACAGGGACCTTTTAAAAATTAAATTCTTATGCATATTGGAGGACTTCTCAACAAGGGTAAAAAGAGAACCTACAGATCAGGAAAAAAATATTTGGCTATAACATATCTGACAAGGAAGTTATCTCTAGAATTTATAGAAAACTTCAACACTTTAATACCCAAAAGACAAACAACACAGTTGAAAAATGGTCAAAGGACATGAACAGAAAGATATTTCACTAAAGAAAATATACTGGCAGCCAACAAATACATAAGGAACTGCCCATGATCATTGACCATTAGAGAGATGCAAATCAAAACAACAATGAGATATCATCGCATCCCAGCAATAAAATGTTCAACAACACAGAAGAAACAAATGTTGGTGAGGTTGTGGAGAGATTGCAACTCTCATAGTCTGCTGGTGGGACTGCAAAATGGTACAACCATTATGGAAAATGGCATGATGTTTCTGAAAATATATATACCATTTGATCCAGCAATTCCATTACTAGGAATATATCCTAAAGAGGTGAGAGACAAAACACCCATGTTCATTGCAGCACAATTCACTATAGCAAAGATATGGATATAACCTAAATGCCCATCAACAGATGAATGGATAACCAAACTATGGTACATTCCCACAATGGAATACTATGCAACATTAAAGAATAATGAAGAATCAACTAATCATCTCACAACGTGGATGAATTTGGAGGACATTATGCTGAATGAAATAAGTCAATCACAGAAGGACAAATAATGTATAAGCCCATTATTGTAAAAAGTCAAGGAAAGGTTTACATAGGGAAGGAAATTCACTTTTTTGGTTACCAGAAATGGGAGGGAAGGGGAAGGAAAATTTTGGTCTAGTTGGGTGTCACATGTTGATTTGGGTGTGGGGAGGGATGGTATGGAAAAAGTTTGTGACCAGCATGATGGCATTGGGGAAAGGAAGGACACTGAAATGTGCATGTGAGGTATAGACAACAGAGGCAAATACTATTACATGCACAATACTGCATTACCACTAGCACTAAGCATGATGCTGCGGGTAAATGCATAGACAGGTAAGAAGATCAGGTTGTTGTTGTTGTTGTTGTTTGCCGTCGAGTCAGCCCCGACTCATAGTGACCCCTTCTTGGGTTTCCGAGGCAGTATCACTATGGAAGTAGGATTGCCCAACCTTCCTTCTGAGGAGTGGCTGGTGGGTTTGAACCGCCAGCCTTCTGGTGAGCAGTCAAGAGCCTTAGGCACAGAGCTCAGGTTTACTATGAAGTATATATAAACTAATGGCTATGAAGAGGAGAGCATAATGCCTGTTTTTTTTTTTTTTTTTTTTTTTTTTTTTTTTTTTTGTTATGTATCATCAAATTGGCTGCTGAGGTTGACAAGCCTAAGGTCAAGAAACAAAATGGCACAGTCTTGATAGTACCAAACTACATGGCAGACCATTGATTCAAGTAGTGAAAAGGTCTCAAAATAGATAGGGCAATGTGGCAGGCTGGTGAACAATGACTTGGCTACATGCAGGGTTCAAGCATGCCATACGCTGGAGATCTTCCTCAAAGTTACTTCTTACCCATAATGGAAATAGTACACATCCCTAAAGCATCTACTCAGGTGCTCCCTAAGATTCCACCATGCAGTTAATTACCAATCTTACCATGGGGAGTAACTACATCCAACTGCCCAGCCACTCAACCAGGCCCACCCAAGTTTACATACAACCTTAACTACCATAGTAATCTTATATATGTACTTGTGCTACAAAATTAGCCACATACATTACGGAAGCAACAGAAGGCACAATTGGAGTAACTTCTCAGAGACAACCAAACACTTTGAGAGAGAGAACACTGGGCCTGGAGGCTCGGAACCATAGTCTTGGGGGACATAATGCTAAATTGGTACAACATTATACATAGAACTCTTGTTCTACAAACTACTTTGGTGAGTAGCAACTGGCGTCTTATAAGCTTTCAAGTGGCCATCTAAGATACAACTATTGGTCTGCTCTCATCTGGAGCAAAGAAGAGTGAAGAAAATCAAAGTCATCTGGAAACAATTAGTCCAAGGATAAGATGGACCATGAGGACCTCAGCCTTCAGGACACCAAAAGTAGAAGAACTAGATAGTGCCTGGCTACCAATGCCAACCACTTGGAAAGGGATCAAAACTGGAGATCTTGGATAGCATGGGAGGAAAAATGTGGAACAAAATTCAAAAACACAAAAATTACAAGACTTACTGAACAGATAGAGACTTGTTGAACCCCTGAAACTATGGCCCCAGGTTACCCTGTGTGTCTAGAAATGGACTCATTTCCATGGATTGGCTTTCAGCTCAACAGTAGAAAGCTCTATACACAGAATACCTACTCCAGGATGATGCACTCACCCACTCTAGGGAGATGCACCCCTTAGATCAATCAGCCATGAGACACCAGAGGGGCAGCGTTCACATAGAGGGAAAGCTGGACAGACAGGAATGCATAGTTAAGAAGGGCACAGGGAGCGGGTATTTACAGGGAGGGGAGGGGAGAAGAGATTTTTGTGGGTAGCCATGAAATCTAACATACATGAACTGTTGAATATAAAACAAATATGTTTGTAAACTTGCACCCAAAGTGCAATAAATAAATAAATAAATGTGATTGAGGAAGTAATACTGATTTTATTGTTGTTGTTGCTATGTGCTGTCAAGTCGGACCTGACTCATAGTGACCCCTCCTTGGGTTTCTGAGGCAGTATCACTATGGAAGTAGATTGCCCAACCTTCCTCCCGAGGAGTGTCAGCCTTCTGGTTAGAAGTCAAGTACCTTAGGCCCTATGCTACCAGAGCTCCTAAAATTGATTTAGGAACCTACTTTTTAGATTTCAGGATTATAGACACATATTTCTGTGAACTGTAAAATTATATTTTGAGAATTATCTGAAGCTTTGGACTGTAAAAACTAAAAAGTAACATACAATTTAACCTGGATTAAAATAAACTAAAAGATATCTGGTATCACAGTGGTTAAAGTGCTTGTCTGTTAGCCTAAAAGTCTGGAGTTCTAACTTACCAGCTGCTATGTGGGAGAAAAGGCAGTCTGCTTCAGAAAAGATTACAACTTTGGAAAGTCAATTGGATAGTTCTACTCGGTCCTATAGGGTTTCTGTGATACAGAATTGGCTCAAAGACATACAACAACAACAAGGAAAAAAAGAACCAAGAAATTTTTAAGAGATAATCTTCAGAAACACGAATCTATATGGTATATACTTATGAGCCTTTTAACCAGAAAAAGAGTGTGAATGTAACTACAAGAAATTCTATCTATAAATGGAAGCATTTTTTGATGGGTACAGGTACACATAATGCACCTGACCAGCTTGACTCTTTGCAGTGCTAAACATATATGTGTTTTAGTATACTTTATAGCATGGTTTATATAATCCATTAAATCTTTTTGCAAAATCACTTTACTTTGCAATTATCCTAGAAGAGGATGATGTTGGCCTTTGGGATATATCCACTATATCCCAAATAGTGGATAACTTCTAGCATCCTTGGTTCCAAGGTACCAAGGTAATTGTAGTAACTAAAATTACTCTCACACCTTACTAAATGCCAACTAACAGCGAACAATCTTAGGATAAGAATCACTAGCAGTATATTTGAGGATCACATGTTAAATCTCCTTATTTCATAAGTAGCTAAACAGCCTCCTTTTGTTATGTATATCATCATGAAATTACTTGAATTTCATTCTTCCCAAGAATGGTGGAAGAATTATCTTGTGTTTCCTTTACTATTTTATATAAAGAGATATGATACACATGAATATAAATATTCAATTTTTTACAGTCCAATGGTTAATTATAAAGCAAAGATGTATATAAGTACTTCTGAAGTCAAAAAACAGAACAAGCCCAGAAGCTCCAAAGCTAACTTTCACACTTTCTAAATCACTACATTCTGCTTCCCTATACAAGGAAATCACAATTCTGATTTTAATGGCATAATCTTATATAATTTTTTTTTGTAAGTCTTTACCACTGTGTTAGTCTGGTTCTATAGAGAAGCAAAACAAGTAAAGCTTATATATACATATAGAGGAAGAGAAATTTATCTTAGGAAAATGGCTCACACACTTATAGAAGTTGGCAAGTCCCAAGTTGTTAGATCAAATGTCAAGCTGGAGGCTTTTTTCCAACTCACGCAGCTGCAGGGGCTGATGAGCTCAAGGTCGGCAGGCGGTATACCAGCTGTTGACACCAGTGGATGATGAACCCAATATCACCAGGCCAAATGGTGGATTGTTCACTCATGGACAGTTGTAGGCAGCATTACAGGATCCTGTTCCACAGAGGAGTGTCTCTTTTCCCCAGATGTCCATAAATCTATTGAAAGCAGGCCACACGCCAAGGGAAACTTCCTTTCAACAGATTGTCAGCTCAAAACAAATACATCCAATCATCATGGGAATAACCCACATCACAACTACTTAAACCATTCAGAATTATGGTCCAGCCAAGTTGACACACAACTCCAACTATCACAACCACTAAGCATGCAATCCATTAACACTATATTCCATTTTGCTTGTTTACATTTTTTTACAAAAATATGAATGGAATAACACATTATTTTTTTCTTCTGTGTCTAGGTACTTTCACTCAATCTTAATTTTTGTAAAGAAAAATCCTCACAACTGGACCTATAAGTAGCCTCATCATAAATGGAGAAAAGATTGAAGTTGTCAAAGAGTTCACATTGCCGGGTTCTATGATCAACGCCAGTGGAAGCAGCAGTCAGGACATCAGATGACATATAGCACTGGGCAAGTCCACTGCAAGGGACCTCTTTCAAGTGCTGAGGAGCAAAGATATCTCCTTAAAGACTAAGGTGCACCTGACACAAGCCATGATATTTTCAATCGCCTCATATGCATGTGAGAGCTGGACAATGAATAAAGAAGA
>NW_006922039.1:374382-385412 GCF_000298275.1 Orycteropus afer afer
AGAGACGGCCCAGGACTGGATGGTGTTTCTTTCTGCTATGCATAGGGTCTCTATGAGTCGGAGGTGACTCAATGGCACCTAACAACAACATTTAGGTTAATTTCCAATTTTACATATCATGAATAATGCTGCTACAAATATGTGTTTAAATGGTGTAAGTTCTCAGGTCATTTTGTTGACAGTGAATTGCTTAGTCAAAGTATATGTGTTTTTTAACTTAAATAGATGATAGCAAACTCTTCTGCAAAGTAATTGTAGTCAATTTGAAGTGTTTGGACTGCCCTTTATTCTACATACTCCTCACCACATAGTATTTTTAGGTCTTTTTCATTTTAACTATTCTGGTGGATTGCTTTGTTGTATATCATTGTGGCTGTAATTTTCATTTCTTTGAGCATTTTTTATGAACCAGTTGGCCATATTTTATTATACAGTGCCTGTTCAAAACCCATGCCAATTTTTTTTTTTTGGTCACAGATGTTTATCAATCCTGGATTGAAACTCTTTGTCCATTGTATTTATTGAAAATATATTATTCTAGCTGTGGCTTTCTTTTCACTGTCTTAAACCAAAACTAAACCAAACTCACTGCCGTTGAGTAGGATCTGACTCATAGCGACCCTTCCTTGGGTTTCCCAGGTGTTATCTCTACAGAAGTAGTTTGCCCAGTCTTCCTTCCGAGGAGGGTCTGGTATGTTTGAACCACCAGCTTTCTGGTTAGCAGTCAAATGTCTTAGGCACTACAGCACCAGAGTTCCTAATGTATTTTATGGAACAGAGTTCTTAGTTTAATATAGCAAAATGTTTAGTCTCTTCCTTTATGGCTAATGCATTTCATTTCCAGTTTACATAGATATCATGAAAATGTTTTTGTGTATTTTCTTCCAGGAACTTTCTTACCTTTAGATTTACAATCAACCTCAAATTGATTTGGACATATAATGTGAGGTAGGGAATGAAATTTAATTTTTTTTCCATGTTCACTTGTTCCTTCATCTACTTATGGAAAATACCATTATTCTCAACTACTCTGCAGAGCAACCTTCACTATAAATAAAATACTAGTATCTGCTTGGATCAGTTTCTGTACTCTATTGTATACTTGTAATCTATTTCTTGTCCTTTTGTTAATACAACAGTGTCTTAATTTGTGTAACTTTAAAATAATTCTTGATTTCTGATGGAGTAAGTTTTCCACCGTGTTCTTTTAAAAGAGCATTATTGTTATTCTTGCCCTTTTCATTTCCATATAAATTTTAGAATCAACTTGTTGAGTTCCAAGAATGTAACCTCTTTAGACTTTGATTGGAATTGTATTGAAGATATAATTCATTGGGCAAGATTTCACAACTTTACAATTTGACTCTTCCGATATATTGTCTTTAGGTGCCATTGAGTCAATTCTGACTCCTGGCAACACTATGCACCACAGAATGAAACACTACCTGCTCCTGCACCATCCTTACAATCCTTGCTATGCTGGAGCCTATCATTGCAGCCACTGTGTCAATCCATCTTGCTGGGGGTCTGCCCCTTTTTCTCTGCACCTCCTCTTTACCAAACATGATATTCTTCCCTAGGGACTGATCCCTTCTGACAACATGACCAAAATAGGTGAGATGAAGTTTGGCCATTCTCACTGCTAAGGAGCATTCTGGCTGAACTTCTTCCAGGATAGATTTGTTTGTTCTTCTGAGAGGCCATGGTATTTTCAGCAGTCTTCACCAAAACCACAATTCAAAGGCATCAATTCTTCTTTGGTCTTCCTAATTCATTGTCCAGCTTTCACATGCATGTAAGATGATTGAAATGACCATGGCTTGGGTTAGGCACACCAATGAGTTATACTCAATACAATTCTAATCAAAGTCTAAACAGTGACATCTTTGCTCCTCAAAGCTTTAAAAGGTCTTTTGCAGCGATTTTGCCCAATGCAATATGACATCTGATTTCTTACCTACTGCTTCCATGGATGTTGCTTGCCAATTGAAGTAAAATGAAATCCTAGACAAGTTCAATCTTTTCTCTGTTTATCATGATGTTGCTTACTGGTTCAGTTGTAAGGATTTTTGTTTTCTTTATGATGAAGTATGATACACACTGCAGCCTGTAATCTTTAATCTTCGTTGGTAAGTGCTTCAAGTCATCCTCACTTTCACCAAGCAAGGTTGTGTCATCTGCACATTGCACATTGTTAATGAGTCTTCTTCTCATCCTCATTCAGTGTTGTTCATATACTCCAGCTTCTTGGATTAGTTGCTCAGCATACCGATTGACTAAGCATGGTTAAAAGATAGAAGCCTGATGCACACCCTTCCTGATTTTAACCATGCAGTATTCCTCTGTCCTGTTTAAATGACTGCCCCTTGGTCTATGTACAGGTTCTTCATGATTACAAGTATGTGTTCTAGAATTCCTATTCTTTGCAATGTTATCCATAATTCATTATGATCAAAAGAGTTCAATGCTTTTGATTAGTCAATAAAACACAGATAAGCATCTTTCTGGCATTCTTTGCTTTCACCCATTTGACATCAGCAATGATATCCTTCCTTCCACATCCTCTTCTGAATCCAGCTTGCATTTCTGAAAATTCTATGTCAATATACTGTTGCAACTCTTTTTGAATTATCATCAGCAAAATTTTAGTTGTGTGTCATATTAATGATATTGTTCCATAATTTCCACATTCTGTCAGATCACATTTCTTTGGAATGGGAAAAAATATGGATCTATTCCAGTCAATTGGCTGGGTAGCTTTCTTTCATATCTTCTCTTCGGCTCTTTTACTTCATCATTTCTCCCTTTTGCTTTACTTACTTTCTATTCAAGAGCAAGTTTCAGAGTCTCTTCTGACATCCCTTTTGGTCTTTTCTTTCTTTCCTGTCTTTTTAGTGACCTTTTGCTTTCTTCATATATGATGTCCTTGATGTCATGCCACAACTTGTCTGGTCTTTGGTCACTGGTGTTCAATGCATCAAATCTATTCCTGAGATGATCTTTAAAATCAGGTGGGATATAATCAAGGTGGACAGGTCTCAGCAAAGCTTCCAGACTAAGACAGAATGGGAAGAAGGAAGGGGCTAGTCACTTCAGAAAAAAACTGACCACTGAAAACCTTATGAATAGCAGTGAAACACTGTCTGATATGTTACTGGAAAATTTTATGAATAGTCATGAAACATTGAAATAGTGCTGGAATTTGAGCCCCTCAGGTTGGAAGGCACTCAAAATACAACTGGAGAAGAGCTGCCTCCTCAAAGTAGAGTAGACCTTAATGATGTGGCTGTTGTTGTTGTTATGTGCCATCAAGTCAGACCTGATTCACAGCGACCCCTCCTCGGGTTTCTGAGGTGGTATCACTACAGAAGTAGATTGCCCAACCTTCCTTCTAGGAGTGGCTGGTGGGTTTGAACCACCAGCCTTCTGGTTAGCAGTCAAGTGCCTTAGGCACTATGCTACCAGAGAACTTTCAAGACCTTCATTTTTTGATTGGGCACCACTCAAAATGGGAAGAAACAACTGCAAACAGTCATTAATAACTGGAATGTAGAATGTAGGAAATATGAATCTAGGGAAATTGGAAGCTATCAAAAATGAAATGAAACACATAATTATCTATATTCCAGGTATTAGTAAGCTGAAATATACTGGTATCGGCCATTTTGAATCATATGATCTACTATCGCAGGAAAGACAAATTGAAGAGAAATGGTATCACATTCATTGTCAAAAAGAACATTTCGAGATCCTGAAGTCAGTTCTGCTAGTGATAGGATAATATCCATACACCTACAAGGAATACCACTTTAATACTACTATAATGCAAGTTAATACTACTATTATTCAAATTTATGCACCAACCCCCAAAGTGAGAGATGAAGAAATTAAAGATTTTTACCGACTTCTGCAGTCTGATATTGACCAAACGTAATCAATAACATAATCAATACATATTGATAATTACTGGTGATTGGAATGCAGAAGTTGGAAACAAGAAGAAGCATAGGTAGTTAGAAATGACATAGGGGATCATATGATACAATTTTGCACGACCAATGACTTATTCACAACCAATACCATTTATTCAATAACATAAACAGTGGCTATAAATGTGGACCTTGCCAATAGAAAACACAGAAATCAAATTTATTACATTTGTGGAAAAAGGTCAAGGAGAAGCTCAGTATCATCAGTCAAAACAAGGTCAGCAACTGACTGTGGAACAAACCATCAATTCCTCATATGCAAGTTCAAGTTGGAGCTGAAGAAAATTTTTTTAGAAGTCCACAAGAGACAAAATATGACCTTGACTATATCCTACCTTCCAATATAGGTACATGGAATATCCCTTTAATCATTTAAGTTTTGTTAAATTTCTCTAATTAATAATTTATAGTTTTCTGTATAGAGGTATTTTACACATTTGATTAGGTAAATTTCTATCATATGATACTATAATGCTATTTTGATAGTGTCTAATTTGCCAATTATACTTTTTATATGTTATTTTGCTGGTAAATAGAAATATAATTGACCTTGTACTCAGTAATCTTACTGAATTCAATTACTAATTCTAATAATTTTTCAGTTGATACTTTTAGATGAACTACACATGAAATTTATCATTTGCTAATAAATGCTTTTCATTTCTTCCAGTACCTGAATGCTTTGGAATTATCTTTTCTTACATTACTTCACTATCCAGAATATACTGTATAATGGTCAATAGCAATAACAATAATGGACATAATTATCTTATTTCTAAACTTGAAGGGAAACTTTTTGCCCATCAGGTAAGATATTTGTAACAGGTTTCTTTCTTCTTCTTTTTTTTTTTTTGCAAATACCTTTTTTCAGATTAAGAAACTTTCCTTTTGTCTGATCAGTTGATTTTTTCCTTGTGAATCAATGTTAAATGTTATTTTTTTGCATCCTTTTTAAATGACCATATTATTTTCTTCCTTTATTTGTTAATGTGATGAATTACATTGCTTAGGAGCTCTGGTAGCATAGTACCTAAGGCACTTGACTGCTAACCAGGAGGCTGGCGATTCAAACCCACCAACCACTCCTCGGAAGGAAGGTTGGGCAATCCTACTTCCATAGTGATAACTGCCTCAGAAACCCAAGGAGGGGTCGCTAGGAGTCAGGGCTGACGCGATGACAAATAACAACAACAACAACAGCTATTTAATGTAAAACCAAGTTTGCATTCCTGGAGTAAACCAACTGGGGCTCTCAGGTACTCTGTTAAAACTTTTCACCATGATTATTGATTTGACTATTTCTCTCATAGTCTTCTACTTTTACTTCATATATTTGGAAGCAATTCTATTGCACACAAATTTAGACTTTTTCTATCCTCCTATGATTGAACCTTTCATCTTAATGACGTATTACACTATTTTTCCTACTTTCTTTTGTTTAGTGCTTACATAGTATACATTTTCTATTATTTTCTTCTCAGCCTTTTTGGTATCCATATGTTTTCGATGTGATTCTTGTAAAAAACATAACTGGGTTTTGTTTTCTAGTCAGTCTGATAATTTTTTGCCTTTTAACTGAGGCATTTAACCCACCTCTATATAATGCAGCTACTGGTAGATTTGGGTTTAAATTTACCAACTTCTATGTGCTTTCTGGAGCTCTGGTAGCATAGTGCTCAAAGCATTTGACTGCTAACCAGAAAGCTAGCAGTTCAAATGAACCAGCCACTCATCAGAAGGAAGATGGGGCAATCTACTTACTTAGTGATACTGCCTCAGAAACACAAGGAGGGGTCACTATGAGTCGGATCCAACTCAACGGCAGTGAGGTTTTTTTGTGTGTGCTTTCTATTTATGCCATATTCTATATATACTCACTTCCTCTCCATTTGCCCCTTTTGATACAATATTTTTTTTTTGTTATTTTATTTTCCTTCTATTATCTTGGATATTATTCAATCTCTTAATATTTGTTTAGTGATTATCTTAGAGTATATATATTAATGGTGCTTTTATCTTGCTTCTACACGATTCAAGAACCAGAAAACAAGTTAAAACTGTATTACTCTCACATCTTATATGCCATTGTTATGTGTATTTTAATTATATATATATTTTAGTTGCAGCAAGATATTATTGCTTTTGTTATACAGTCTTCTGGTTACAACTGGTACTAAAATGCCTCAAAATTAGTGATTTAAAACAATCACTATTTCATAATACTCAAAGATTTGTGGATCAAAATTCTGGAATTCAGACAAGGCATAGCTGGTCTTATTTCCTTCTGATTCATATCTGGGACCTCATCTAGAAAGACATGATGGCTGGGTGTGGCTCAATGGTTGGACGTTGGAAATCATCTGGAATATCCTTCACTCATACTGGGTGTCTTGTATGGGAGGACACAAAGAATAAGACTGCTGATCAAAGAAACTACAGATGACTTCTCTATCTGGCTTGACTTCATCACAACATGTTGATCTTGGCTTAGTCAGATTTCTTCAATGCCATCTCAAGTGTCCAAGCACAAGTTTCCAGTAAACAACATAGAGGTTCCATTGTCTTTTATGACTCGAAGCAGTCATAAGCAAACCAAGACTCAAAGGGAAGGGATATAAAACCCACATCTCAATCCAAAGACTGTCAATGAAATTGTACAATTTAATTTAAATCTCTATACTCAATACTAATGTAGATTTATCCACACATTTGCCCTTTTGTTTATCTGTTTTTCAATCTCCTACATTCAATCTTCTACCAGGGATAATTTTGCTTTTCACTGCAGAACACCCTACAGTAATGACTTTATTATTGGTTTGCTTGTGACAAGGTTGCCCCTGCTCTTCATAGTCACCTGGAGATGAGACTAACAGCACATACCATCTCAGACATTTTCAATCACATACTAAGGGGAAAAGAAAGCACTGTATCATAGGAAATTAAAGTTCACTCTGTAAGTCACTGCTATTCGTAACTAATTGACTGCAACTAGTCACAGCCTCACCCAACTACATGAGGTCTGAACATGCAATCCTACCTTGTACCTGAATGTATGTGAGTCATGAAATTTGACCTTGTCAAAGTAAGCATATATTCATGGGTAGATTATGCACAAAAGTTAATGGCAGCTAGACCTTAATAAATGTGTCAAATTATATGACGAGTAAGTTTCTAGAAAAAAGTAAAATTATATTAATAAATGTATTAATAGAGTTATGTTTTAGAGTTCTGTTTTAACTTGTGAAAGATAATTTTAGTTCAAGATCCATTGAATAACTGCATATTTTGAAATTTTTAATTAAAGGTAGACCATGAAAAGACAAGTGTACAATTGATATTCACTTGTGGAATTTGTTGAGTATATTATTTTCATATATTTATAAACTACAGGAGCTGAAAAGCATCCAAAATGACACAGCCCTCTTACCTTACTGATGAAGAAAATGAGATGTAGAAAGACAAGGGGAGTTCCAGGAAGAAACTGTTTCTACTGCACTGTAGCTGTATATCAACACTTTTGTAATTAATAGTAGAAATTGGACACCAATTAATCAAATTAATAACAAAAATATGCATGGTTGAGAAATACAATCTTTAGTTACTTCATTTGTGCAAGCATACATAAACACTAATTTAAAGAATGATTAAGATTCAATAAATGTTTGCTTCTGATGTTGATTATATATGGAAAGTAAGATTTCAATAACTTAATTGAATATTACTTTTGCTTATCTAGGCTGAAGAGTCAGAGCCTATGCCTTCCATTCAATGCATAAATTCTATTTAACATAATCATTATTGGTACTGATCATAGTCAAAGAAACTAAGTCAAGCTACACTAAAATAGTCAGATTTCAATGAATTCAAGTTTGCTATTATTAAATGAATTAAATTTCATTAGCATTATTTCATAACCATCTATTTTATTTGAGTCAGTACGTATGAAATAAAGCTTACTAAACTCTGCATTAATAAAAATTCATTACCATAGGTAAGTGAAGCAAACTTGTTTGTTTGTTGTACTATTGTGGATTGTGTGTTGCTGTGAGGCTTAAGGCTGTGGCACTGGTGTTGCAAGTGTCAACAGGGTTGCACATGGTGCACAGGTTTCAATACAGCTTACAGACTGACACAGACTAGGAAGAAGGAAGAGACCATCCATTTCTTAAAGAATTGGCCAGAGAAAACCTTATGAATAGCAGAGAAACACTGTCTGATACTTTACTGCACAACTTTATGAATAGACCAGAAACATTATCCGATACAGTGCAGCAGAACAAGCCTCTTAGGCCAGAAAGCTTTGAAAATATGACTAGGAAAGAACTGCATCATCAAAGTAAAACCAACCTTACAAATATGGATAAAGTAAAGCTTTCAAGACCTCCATTTGCTGACATGGCACCACTCAATTTGAGGAGACACAGCTGCAAACATCCATTAACAAGAACATGAAATATACGAAGTATGAATCTAGGAAAATTGGAAGTTGTAAAAAATGAAATGGAACACATAAAGATTAATATCCTAGGTATTGTTGTTGTTGTTGTTGTTGTTGTTCGCCATCGAGTCGGCCCCAACTCATAGCGACCCCTCCTTGGGTTTCTGAGGCAGTATCACTATGGAAGTAGGAATGCCCAACCTTCCTTCCAAGGAGTGGCTGGTGGGTTTGAACCACCAGCCTTCTGGTTAGCAGTCAAGTGCCTTAGCCACTATGCAACCAGAGCTCCTATCCTAGGTATTAGTGAGCTGAAATGGACTGGTTTTAGTCATTTTGAATCAGATAACCATATGATCTAGTATGCTGGGAATGACAATTTGAAGAGGAATGGGGTGGCTCTCATCATCACAAAGGACGTTTCAAGAGCTGTCCTGAAGTGCAATGCTGTCAGTGATAGGATAATATCCATATGTCTATAAGGAAGACCTGTTAATACTACTATTATTCAAATTTATGCATAAACCATCAAAGACAAAGATGAGGAAATTGAAAATTTTTATCAACGTATACAGTTCTGAAATTGACTGAATGTGAAAACAAGATGTGTTATTTATCACTGGTGACTGGAATGTAAAAGATGGAAACAAAGAAGACTCACTGGCAGTTGGAAAATTTATCCTTGCTGACAGAAACCATGCAGGAGATTGCATAATAGAATTTTGCAAGACCAAAGACTTATTCACTGCAAATACCTTTTTTGAACAACACAAACAGCGGCTATACACAAGGACTTTACCAGATGGTGTACACAGGAATCAGATTGACTATATCTATGGCAAGAGGTGATGGAAAAGCTCAATATCTTCAGCCAAAACAAGGCCAGGAGCCGATTGTGGAAGAGACCATCAATTGCTCATGTGCAAGTTCAATTTGAAGTTGAAGACAATTAAAACAAGTCCACAAGAGCCAGGATATGACCTGGAATATATCCCTCCTGGATTTAGAGACCATCTAAAGAATGCATTTGATGCATTGAACACCAATGACTAAAAACCAGAAGAATTGTGGGATGACATCAAGAACAACATCCATGAAGAAAGCAAGAGGTCATTAAAAAGATGAGAAAAGAAGAAAAGACCAAAATGGATGTCAGAAGAGACTCTGAAACTTACCCTTGAAGGTAGAGTAGCTAAAGCAAATAGAAGAAATGACAAGGCAAAAGAGCTGAACAGAAGATTTCAAAGAGCGGCTTGAGTAGACAAAGCCAATTACTATAATGAAATGTGCAAAGACCTAGAGTTAGAAAATCAAAAGGGAAGAACAAGCATAGCTATATCTCCAGCTGAAAGGACTGAGAAAAAAAAATAAGCTTTGAGTTGCAATAGTGAAAGATGCCATTGGGAAAAATATTAAATGATGCAGGAAGCATCAAAAGAAGATGGAAGGAATATGCAGAATCACTGTACCAAAAAGAGCTGGTTGATCTTCAGCCATTTCAGGAGGTGGCATATGATCAAGAACCAAGGGTATTGAAGGAAGAATTTGAAGTTGCACTGAAGGAACTGGCAAAGAACAAGGCTCCAGGAATTGACAGAATACTTACTGAGATGGATTGACACAGTGACTGCCACGATGACCTCAAGTATTGCAGGGATCACGGAGCTGGCACAGGACAGGGCGGTATTTAGTTCTGCTGTGCATAAGGTCACTTTGAGTTGACTTGATGACACCTAACAACAACAACCATAGGTAAAAATTAGTAACTTTTTTTAGTGTTTTTAAATCTCAGAGGTTGTTTCTGAACAGGTAATAAACAGCTTTCTACCTCATTAAAAAGTGAAATCATTCATCTCTAGAGTGGCTTAAGGCAGAATAACATAGCATGTTAACTGTTAGATGAGTTTTCAAAAATGTTAATAATTAGCTTATTGTTGTCCTAGAATAAAAATATATCATGATTTCAAGGTGTTACTTGAACACATTGCAATATCTAGTTTCAGGAGTTGTTTTCTTAGACTATGAACATAAAGAACACTTCAATATTTAAAAATAGGTGTTTTTGTTTGTTTGTTTAATATTAAACTGTACTTTGTACCATAGTTCTTTTTTGATATGGTTCCTTTTATTTTAGTTAATGTTTTCGTTTTTAAAAAGTGTAAAAAGCAGGCAAAATAACAAAATTTGGCATTCTTTACAACCAAGTTCATCTAAAGCTTCAGCAAAATTTTACTTATGTATGATATTGTTCATTAATTTCCACATTCTGTGGGACCACCTCTCTTTGGAATGGGTACAAATATGGATCTCTTCCAGTCACTTGGCCAGGTAACTGTCTTCCAAACTTCTTGACATAGATGAGTAAGTACCGCCGGCACAGCATTCATTTGTTGAAACATCTCAGTGCATATCCCATCAAATTCTGGAGCTTTGTTTTCACCAATTCCTTCAGTGCATCCTTGACTTCTTCTTTCCATACCATTGGTTCTTGATCATATGCCACCTCCTGAAATGGATGATCATCAACCAATTCTTTGGTACAGTGACTCTGTATATTCCTTCCATCTTCTTTTGATGTTTCCTGCATCATTCAATATTTTGCCTAT
>NW_006922039.1:386635-388104 GCF_000298275.1 Orycteropus afer afer
AAATCTCTAGATGTCAGAAACAACTTTAAGTCAGACTGACAATTTTAATCAACTCTGGTGATCAAGGCATATCCTACTGAATATAGACTAGACCTAGATGCTAGTGGCTATGTTTAGTATCCATATGATTATAAGAGATCTGTTTTTGGGTCTAGGTAAGACAAGGTATTACATTGAAGCCTCAGCATAAAACTGGGACCCTGGAAGGCGTATACTTCAGTGAAGGGGAATTGGAAAGATTTTTCTCTCTGCCACAAAGAAGTTATGAAGAATTGGTATTTCTGCATGGTACTTCTAGGTTAAGAAATATATATCCCATGAAAAAGTGACTTTCAAAGCACCATCACATTGGCATGTGATTTAAGCCACACATCTCGTGTAGGAATTCCCAGACTAATGAATGAATACAAAATCCCTGATGGCACACCTATCAGAGATAATTGCAAAACCCTATAGAATTGTGGTGAAAGTCTTAATGGGCTGACCAGATATATCTTCATAAAAGAACTACTTATTTTCCCTAGTTGCATAGAGTAATGCCTGGCAGAGAGCCTTTAGCTGTCAGTCCCTATGGGGATTGCCACTTTTGAAGACAGCCAAGTTGCTCAAAGGTACACCACTTTTCTAGCCTGCATTTAAATATTGGTCAAGGCAAGGGTACAAAGGCCAGGCTCCCTTGCTCCAATGGGACTACTCTGGCATTTTTTGTAGGGTCTGCTAAGCTATCTGTTAAGACTGCAATGTAAGTTTTAATCTTAACAGTATGCCTTAAAAAAAAAAAAAAAAAAAAAAAAAAAAAAAAAACCTCCCATATGCAAAACTCCGTTTCAGGATTGGCTTCCCAGGGAACCCAACATGCTATAATGGCATTTACACAATACGAAGAACACAGGACTACCATAGAAAAAAGCATACATCTGGCTGAAGATAAACTTACAATAAAAAATTCAGAAGTTCAAAGGACATAATCTACAATGAATAAGAGTTAATAGACAAAACTAACGAAATAGCATTATGGAACTTGAGATAATAAATTAAAAGATATTGCAAAAGATTGTTTTAAGTATTATAAGAAAAACTAGAAGCTGTTCTGGTTAAAAAGAGAGAGAGGAGTTCAAAATGGAGTCTCATCAGTAATCACCACGCTATTTCCCTCTAGCATCTTTGTGCTTGAAAAACTAGGTACAGCAGTTAGAATTAGGTTATTCTGGTGCTCTGAACAGCTCACTGAATCAGAGTGCACCAAATTCAGGGGAGTAGAATTAGAAAGGAGAAAGGGACAGGAGTCAAAAATAACAAGATCAGGAAATCTATCCTGTGGAGAGCAGACAGACAGACGAGAAAGGCCATCCAAGACCTCCCTGGGTTAAGGAAGAAGACAAACCACACCAGCATACCAGCGACCACACCAGCATGCCAGCGATTGCCCCAAGGATCTACCTTCAGCACCTGAATTTATCAGTAACTTA
>NW_006922039.1:390169-391071 GCF_000298275.1 Orycteropus afer afer
AAAACCACAAACAAAGGTCTCATTAAACATGGAGGAAGAGCAGGCAATAGAATTATCTGAGAAGGAATTTAGAAGATATGTTTATGGAGCTTTACAACAGCCTAAGGAAACCCCAAACAGAAGCAAGGAGAACACAAACAGTTCCCTGGATGAACTCAGGAAAATCATTCAAGAAAAAAAATAGTAAGATTAATGAACAATCAGAACTCACACAAAAACAGCAGTTAGAAATCCAGAAGATGAATACCAAAATTATAGAATTACACAACACAGTAGAAGCACAAAAGAGTAGATTAGAACTGGCTGAAGAACGCATAGCCCAACTAGAAGACAAATACCTGGACATCAGCCTATATGAAGAAAAATCAGAACAAAGATTTAAGAGAAATGAAGAAAACCTAAGAATTATATGAGATGATATGAAAAAAAAAAAAATAAATAAGACTCATTGGAATTCCAGAACAAGAAGAGGTGAAAAAAAATATTGAGAAAATTGTGGAAGACCTGCTAACAGAAAACTTCCCCTATATCATGAAAGAAGAGAAGATATTTGTCCAAGAAGCTCATAGAACCCCACACAAGATAGATCCCAAGAGAAAAACACTGAGGCATATTATAATCAAACAGTCTAAAAGACAAAGAAAAAATTTTGAGAGCTGCCCAGGACAAAATAATTACTTATAATAATCAAACAGTTAAGCTGAGTTCCAACTACTCAGCAGAAACCATGCAGGCAAGAAGGCAATGGGACAGTGTTCTGGTTACCTAGTGCCGCTTTGACAAGAAATATATCACAAATGGGATGGTCTTAACAAACAGGAGTTTATTCTTACAATTTGGAGGCTTTAAGACCAAGTTCAAAGTGCCAGGCTCTAGGGGCTGGGTGAAAGCCCCTCAACCTT
>NW_006922039.1:391601-394204 GCF_000298275.1 Orycteropus afer afer
ACACAAACATAACTACCACAATTTCACCCCTTGTCAACTTAGAATCTGTACAGATCTTCATTGGGTGGCATCTGTACAGATCTCCTCACTGGGTGGCTCCAGTCCTCTAGTTCCTCTAAGTGGCGACCTCACCTCATTGACCTGGCTGGCCCCATTACTCTCTCTCTCTTGGCCATGGCAGCCCCTCCTCCTCACTCTTGGGCAATGGATAGGGCTCCATCCCCTTGGCTCACATTAACAAGCAGCCGCACACTCCAGAATCAAGTTGGTGAAGGCCTGGCTCTTTAACATCTCGGAGGCTGTGGTTGTTCCACTCCCAAAAGGCCATGGTCCTACCCTTTCAGGCTGAGGAGCTCTGCTTCCATTTCTTTGTTCTCTCTCCTTCTGCCAATTAATGCCAAAGGCAACTCTACCAGGAATCTTCTTGCCCCAAAAGACATTGAGAATTCTTGCCACATGGGCTGGCCAACCTACTACTCCATTTCGAGCCAGTCTCTTCTACCAATTAATGCCTGAGGGCAAAACACTCCACCAGGAAACCACATAACCAAAGGCATCAAGCTTTCTCCTCTGTGGGCTGGTAAGCCTGTGGCTTTCTCATGCCTGTTCTCTTGGCTCTGCTCCTGCTGTCTCTCATGCCAGTCTCTGGACTCTGCTCCTGCCATCTCTCATTCTGGTCTCTTGCTCTGCTCCTGCCATCTGTCATGCCATATATCAGGGTCTCTCTGACAGGGTCTCAGGTCAAGGATGCACTACAGTCCTGTTTCCACATTTTAGACATCTGTCAGAGCAGCACCCCACTCCTAGTACCAAATTCTGTTGTGGTTACCTAGTGCCACTCTGACAAGAAATGTACCACAAATGGGATGGCCTTAACACACAGGGTTTTTTTCTTAAAAATTGGAGGCTTTAAGTCCAAGTTAAAAGTGCCAGGCTCTAGGGGCTGGGTGAAAGCCCCTCAACCTTGGGGTCCAGGTCTGCCTCCTGCTCCCAGACCACTGGAGCTACAGCCTTTTCTTCACTCAGACAGCTGCTAGCTGCTGAGGCTGACAAATCCAAGGTTGACAAATAAAAAGGCACAGTCCCAATGTTACCGAACCACATGGCAGGCCATTAACTTAAGTCCACCGTAAGTCCCAAGGTGGGCAGAACATATCAAGCTGCTGAGCAACGACACGGCTACATGCAGTGTCCAAGTGTGCCATATGCTAGAGACCATTCCCAAAGCTGATTCTTGTATATGGGAAGGAAACCACATACCCAAAGCATCTACTCAGCTGCTTGTGGTAGATCATACCATGGAGTTGATTGCCAGTCTCATCATGGGGAACAACTACTACCAGCTGCCAAGCCACTCAAACAGGCCCAGCCAAGTTGACACACAAATATAACTACACAGACAGCATATATAAAACACTGAAGGAAAAGAACCTCCAACCAAGGATCCTATATCCAGCCAAATTATCCATCAAATACAAGGGTGAAATTAAGGCATTCTCACACAAACAAAAAATTAAGGGATTTTGTGAAAACCAGACCCACAAGAAATGCTTAGGGAAGTCCTTCCAATAGAGAACCCACAAGAGAGATCAACAAAATCAGGATACGTGGCATCAATACTAAAACCAAATCAGAAATACAAACTCAAAATAAGACAATAAAACATTGTACACTAAAAGAAAAAAAAGGAAGTCAATCAGCACATGAAAACAGCAACCAACCTATCAGAGGGAATTAAATTTCTAGGTACAAACCTCCAAATGGAGAGGAAAACAGGACAATGTCTTCACAGAACACACCGTTCGAAAAATGTAGAGACAAGAATTCACTCCAAGGTAACTACAGAGAAAATTAACAATCCCCCTAAGCAAATCCAGAAGGAAGGAAAACATATGGGTTTAATAAGCACAGAACAATCATTAAAGAAGAAAAGAGAGAAAGCGTTAGGCAGCAAACTGAACTCAGAACAGAAAAGTATATGGACCAAGGAAAGAAGAACAACACGACAAAAAAAAAACACACAATAGAATGACAGCGATCAATTCATACCAATCACTAATTACACTGGACTAAATGTGAATGGACAATGTGAATGGACTAAGTGGACCTATCAAGAGAAAGAGAGTGGCAGAATGGATAAGAAAAGAATACCCATCAATATGCTGCCTGCAAGAGACCCTCCTTAGATGCAAAGATAAAAAACAAATTAAGACTTAAGGGATGGAAAAAATATATACCTACCCAATGGTAATCAAAATGAGCATGAGTGGCAATATTAATTTCTGATAAAATAGACATTAAGGTGAAAAACATCATAAGAGACAAAGCAGAACATTACATGATGTTGAAAGGGTCAATTGACAAAGAATATGTTACAATAATAAATATTTATGCACCCAATAAAAGTGCTCCAAAATAGGGGAAAAAGGGGGGGAGGGACCAGGTTTGCTGTTCCGATAGAGTCTGGTGGAACCACTGAGACTATGGCCCTTAACTGCTCTTTCAGGTCTGGAACTGAACCCACACCTGTGGTTTTCAACCAAACAAAAGACAGGCATATGAGTTGAACATTTACCTCAAGTAGATACTCTCCTTGGAGAGAA
>NW_006922039.1:394710-401620 GCF_000298275.1 Orycteropus afer afer
TATACAGAGCATTCCACCCAACAAAAGCACAATTCACATTCTTCCCCAGTGCACATTGATCCTTCTCCAGAATAGACCATATGTTAGGACATAAAACAAGCCTCAATAAATTCAAAAGCATTGAAATACTACAAAGCATCTTCTCAGACCACAGTGCTATAAAGTTAGAAATTAAAAATAGGAAGAGCAAGGAAAAAACACCAAACATATGGAAGCTGAACAATTTACTGCTCAAAAACTACAGGGTAATAGAACAGATAAAACTGTAATAAAAAAAACTCCTGGAAACAAATGAGAATGAAGATCATCATACCAAAATCTATGGAACACAGTGAAAGCAGTACTCAGAGGACAGTTTATAGCAATAAATGCATACATCAAAAAAGAGGAAAGAAAGAAAAACAGCACTCTAACTCATCAACTTCAATAACTAGAAACAGAACAACAAAAGAATCCTACAGCATCTAGAAGCAAGGAAATAACAGAGATCAGAACAGAAATAAATGAAACAGGAAACAAACAAACAAACAAAAAACATAGAGAAAATCAACAAAACAAAAAGCTGATTCTTCAAAAAGATTAATAGAGTCAATAAACCACTGGCAGATATAACAAATGAAAAGAAAGAGAAGATCCAAATCACAAGAATTATAAATGAAAATGGTGTCATCACAACAGAACCTACTGAAATAAAAAAGATTCTGACAGAATATTATGAAAAACTGTATTCCAACAGATTTGAGAACCTAGAAGAGATGGACAAGTTTCTAGAATCACAAGATCTACCTAAACTATCCCACTCAGACACAGAAAACTTGAACAGACCTATAACAAAAGAAGAAATTGAACAGGTCATAAAAATATCGTCCCACAAAGAAAAGTCCTGGCCCTGATGGCTTCGCTGGAGAATTTCATCAAATATTCAGGAAGAGTTGACACCTATGCTACTCAAGCTATTCCAGAACATAGAAAAAAGATGGAATACTCCCAAACTCATTTTAGGAAGCAAGCATAACACTAATACCAAAACCAGGGAAAGACAAAACTAGAAAGGAAAACTACAGACCAATATCCCTCATGAACATAGATGCAAAAATCTTTAACAAAATCCTGGCCAACAGAATCCAACAACATATCAAAAAATTAATACACCCACACCAAGTAGGATTCATACCAGGTTTACAAGGGTCGTTCAATATCAGAAAAACAATCAATGTAATCCACTACATAAACAAAACAAAACAAAAGAAACACATGAATATATCAATTAATGCAGAAAAGCCATTGATAAAATCCAACATCCATTCCTGTTTAAAATTCTCAGTAAAATAGGGATAGAAGGGAAATTCCTCAATATAATAAAGGGTATATATGCAAAGCCAACTGTCAACATCATTGTTAATGGAGAAAGACTCAAGGCATTCCCCTTATGAACAGGAACCAGACAGGGATGTCCTCTATCACCACTTCTATTTAACACTGTATTGGAAGTCCTGGCCAGGGCAATAAGGCAAGAAAGAGAGATAAAAGACATACAAATTAGCAAAGAGGAACTAAAACTATCTCTATTTGTGGATGGTATGATACTGTATATAGAAAACCCAAAGGACTCAATAAAAAAAGTACTGGAACTAATAGAGAGGTTCAGCGAATTGGCAGGATACAAGATCAGCATACAAAAATAAGTTGGATTCCTCTACACCAACAGAGTCCTCTGATAAAGAAATAAGGGAAACAATACCATTTACAATGACTACTAAAAAGTTTAAATATCTAGGAATAAACCTCACCAGAGACACAAAAGACCTATACAGAGAAAACTATAAAACACTGCTACAAGAGACAAGGGCACTGCATAAATGGAAGAACTTACCTTATTCATGGATAGGTAGACTAAACATTGTGAAAATGTCAATACTACCTAAAGCAATCCACACATTTAATGCAATCTCAATCCAGATTCCAACAAAATCTTTTAAGGACATGGAAAAACCAATTACTAATTTCATATGGAAAGGAAAGAGACCTCGGATAAGCAGAGCACTTCTGAAGAAGAAAAACAAAGTGGGAGGTCTCACACTCCTGGATCTTAAGAACTACTATACAGCCACGGTAGAAAAATCAGCCTGGATTGGTACAATGATAGATAGTCTGATGGAACAGAATTGAAAGTCCAGATATAGACCCATCCATCTATGGACAACTCATCTTTGACAAAGGTCCAATATCCATTAAATGGGGAAGAGACAGCCTCTTTAAGAAATGGTGCTGGCAAAACTGGATATTCACCTGCAGAAAAATGAAACAAGACCCATAACTCACCCCATATACAGAAACAAGCTCAAGCTGGATTAAAGACTTAAATGTAAAACACAAAACTATAAAATTCATCAAAGATAAAATAGGGGCAAATCTGGGAGCCCTAATTTAGGCATAATTAGACTATCAAGCATAACCCAGAATGTGCAGGAAGTAGAAGAGAAGCTAGATGACTGAGACTTTTTAAAAATTAAATTCTCATGCACATTGAAAGACTTCATCAAAAGGTTAAAAAGATAATTTACAGATTGGGAGAAAATATTTGCTTATGACATATCTGATAAAGGACTTATCTCCAAAATCTATAGAAAACTTCAAAACCTCAACACCAAAAAGACAAATAACCCAAATCACAAATGGGCAAAAGACTTGAACAGACACTTCACTAAAGAAGATATACAGGCAGCCAACAAACACATGAGAAATTGCTTGTGATCATTAATCATTAGACAGATGCAAATGAAAACAACAATGAGATATCATCTAACCCCAGCAATAATAGCAAAGTTCAACAGGTCAGAAATTAACAAATGCTGGCAAGGTTGCAGAGGGATTGGAACTCTTATGCATTGCTGGTGGGATTGCAAAATGGTACAACTATTGTGGCAAACGTTATGGTGTTTCCTTAAAAAACTGAAAATCGAAGTACCATTTGACAGCAATTCCATTATTAGAAATATATCCTAAAGAGGTGAGAGATAGCACACGAACAGACATATGTACACCTATGTTCATCGCAGCATAATTCACTATAGCAAAGAGATTGAAACAACCTAAATGCCCATCAATGGATGAGTGGATAATCAAATTATGGTACATGCTCACAATGGAATACTATGCTACATTAAAGAACAATGAGGGATACGTGAATCATCTCACAATGTGCATGAACTTGGAGGACATTATGCTGAATGAAAAAAGTCAATTGCAGAAAGACAAGTACTGTATGACCCCATTACTGTAAAAAGATGAAGAAGGGTTTGCTTGAGAAAGGGAACTCACTTTGTAGGTTACTGAGATGGGGAGGGAAGGGGGAGGAATTAATTTCAGGCTAGTTGGGGCCCACACACTGACATGGGTAAGGGGAGGGATATACAGAAAGGATCTGTGACCACCATGATAATGTTGGGAAATGGGAGGACACTGAATTGTGCACATAAGGAATAAACGACAGATGCTGATATCAACCAATGTGTCTACAATACTGCATTACCATTAACATCAAACACGAGGCTACAGATAAACACATAATCACCTGAGAGGATCAGATGGGGGTCACTGAACAGGAGTATCGTCTAGACAAGGATAGATTCAGCTGAGGCTAATCTTTCACAGACACCAGTGATACAAAATACCTGCAGTCCTTAGAGAAACAATAGAAGACAGACACAGAGTAATCCCTTACAGACACCCAGACACTATGGGAGACAGATCCAATAGATCTACCATCTGAGGATCATAGTACTGGGGGATACCGGACTCAATTGGCACAAAAAAAATACATAAAACCTTGTTCTCCATCCTACTTGGTGAGTAGTGACTGGGGTCTTAAAAGCTTTCAAGCAGCTAAGATGCAGCTAACAGTCTCTTAGTGTCGGAAGTGAAGAAGCATGCAAAAAAAAAAGGACATTTGGAAGCAATCAGCCATAGGACACAATGGCCCTCAAGACCAGAAGAACTAGATGGTGCCTGGCTACCAACGTCAACCACTCAGAAATGGATCAAATCTGGAGATCCTGGATAGAGTTGGAGGGAAAACGTAGAACAAAATCCAAAAACTCAATAATGACCAAAATTACTGGCAGATGAAATCTGGTGAGATCCTCAATGCTATGGCCCCGGAATACATTCTGTGCCTGGAATAAAGCTCACCCCCAGGGTCTGGCTCTCAGGCCAATAGTTAACAAGATGTACACTTAGACCACTCAACACAGGATGATGCACCCACATACTCTATGGTAATACATCCCTTAGAGCAATGGACCACAGGGCACCAGAGGACCAACATTCAGGTGGAGGAAATGCAGGACAAACAAGAGTGCATAAATATGAGGGGTACAGGGGGAGGGTTACAGGGTAGGGAGGAGAGGAGACTGGGTTAGGGTTGGACATGGTAATGGGGAGTGAAACTAAATGTACATGTAACATTGAATGCAAAACAAGCTCTTAAAATGAAAAAAAATTAAAGAGAGAGAATGGAAAGAAGGATGGATGGAGAAAGGAAGGAAGAAGAGAAAGAGGAAGGGTGGGAGGGAGGGAGGCAGGGAAGAAGGACAAAAGGAAGGAAGGAACACAAGCAATAGAAATGTTTTGGGGAAGGGGTTTAGTAGAGTGAAAGTCAGTGTATTTTCTTCCTTCCATCTAGTGTGCCTTCTCAGGGATATCCTCGCTAATGTCAGATGGATCTTGACTGAAAGTAGAAAATACCCTAAAGATGTTTACTTGTGGTTTATTGACTATGCAAAGACATTTGACTATGTAGATAACAACAAATTATGGATAATATTGTGAAGAATGGGAATTCCACAACAAAACAAGGGGATACAGGGTGGTTCAAACTCAGAAAAGATGTGTGTCAGGGATGTATACTTTCACCACTTATTAACTGTATGCTGTGTCAGAACCTACTCAATGGCAACTAATAATAAAAAGTGTGCCTTCATGTTTCAAAGGAGCTCTGGTGGCATATTGCTTAAGGCATTTGACTACTAAGCAGAAGGCTGGCGGTTCAAACCCACAAACCACTCCTCGGAAGGAAGGTTGGGCAACCTTCTATAGTGGTACTGCCTCAGAAACCCAAGGAAGGTTTGCTATGAGTCAGATTCAACTCGATGGCAGTGGGCAGCATGTTCCAAAAATCCTGGAAAGCTAAAACATCTATCCCCCAAACTCCCTTGAACTTGAGCTCTAGATGTGATTTAGATTCACCTATGTAGACACACTAAGGAACTCTGGTGGCACAGTGGTTAAAGCATTCAGCTACTAACCAAAAACCAGCAGTTCAAACCCACCAGCCACTCCTAGAGAGAAAGATGAACCAGTCTTCTTCCACAAAGATTTACAGCATTGGAAACCCTGTAGAGTCTCTGTGAGTTGGAATCGACTAGATAACAATGACTTGTTTTGGTTGTTGTAAGCAGACACACTAGCATAAAATTTCAATTTAAACATTAGGTAGGGGCTTTGTTGTTGTTGTTGTTGTTATGTGCCGTTGAGTCAAACCCGACTTTACCTCTTCTAATTATATGGTTTAGCAAGCAGAGTCATACACACCGACCAGAAGTCACTGTGTCCAGTTAGTAGGATTAAAATTGGTCCAGGACTAGGGTGAGGCCCTAAATGCAAAATTTAACAAGGCACAGAAAATACTCTATTATGATGAGTAATAATTTATTGCAATATTTTGCAAAAACAAAATTAATGTAAAAATTCATAGTTAACAAAATGTGGCTTCACTCCAGCCCTGTAAGTGATGCTGGTTTCCTTACAATTTCCGTATTTTGTTCATTATGAATATTTTGCATTAATTTTGTTGTAATTATATTTTCAATATATTTTGTTTATGTTCATGATCATATTTTGTTCTCTCCATTTATTTTTGCCTATGTAATTGTTTTTTTTTTTCTTTTTTTAATAACTTTCTTTTGGATAATTGATAATCTCTTATATTCCATTTGCTCTCTTCTCCTAGTTTAGATAGGTTCATATTCTGCTTCTATTCTTTTAGCTACTGCCTCCTCTAGGATTACACAAAGAATTTAGAACAATTTAACCCTATTTAATTTCATCTGCCATAAATTATTTTTGATGTGTTTCAGTTTTATCTTTTTTCCAACCCCAAAATGTGTTGTTTTTAACACAGCTAATGTATTATTTGTTATAGCCACATTTTCACATTATTTATTCTTAATTTTCTTTTTAAATGTCAGATTTTTCATCGAGGATTACTGTCCTTATTCCTAAAGACTATCTTTTACTTTAGTCAAGAGACAGGTATTGATATGGGTGAAGGGAAAAGCAACATAACAAAAGCATGTGACTAGCATATCACTAAGGAAAAGGAAGACACATAGATATTCATAAGAGATACAGGCAATAAAGGTAAATATTATTTCATCTACAATACTACATTGTCAGTAATAGTAAACATTGGCGTATGGGTGGATACATCGGTAGACAGGCAAGAAGATCAGATATGGATAGATGCATGTGAATATACCCATGACCATACATAGGTTTGGAAAACAATATTCCTACATATGTATTTGTATGTGCTATAAAAATGACCACACTCAATTTAAAGCTAACAGGGGGCAAAGTTAGGATAACTTCTTAGCTACAAATAAGCACCTTGAAGGAATGAGTCACTGGGCCTGCAGTCTGTGAACCATGGTCATGAGGGACATCAAGTTCTATTGGCACAACATAGTTCACAAAAATATTGTTGTACATCTTACTTCAGTGAGTAGCAACTGGTATCTTAAAAGCTTGCAAGTGTTCATCTAAGAGGTAATAATTAGTCTCTCCCCATCTAGAGCCAAGAAGATTAAAAAAAAAATCAAAGACACATGGAAACAGTTAATCCAAAGGA
>NW_006922039.1:401925-409456 GCF_000298275.1 Orycteropus afer afer
AGGGAAAGGCACTGCTTAGAAAAATCAACCATGGTATGTCAGAAGGGCAACATTTGCACAGTGAGAAAGGGAGGCAGGAATGCATAGGAAAGAAGGACACAGGGAAAGGGTAACCACATGGAGGAAGTGGGAGGAGAGCTACTACACTGTGGGGAAGGTTATCAGCATCACAAAAGAAAATATGTATGAACTGTTGAATGTAAAATTAATTTGCTTTGTAAAATTTCACCCAAATAACAATAAAAAGTTAAAAAAAGAGAATATCTTTTACAGTTTTCTTTCATGAGATGTGACAAATATAAACTTACTCAGTGTTTGCATGAAAATTACGATCTTTCAAAACATTGAAGATACCTTTCTATTGTCATTGGACTTCAATTATTGTTGAAATATTAGGAGACAGTCTATTGCTCCCTTGAAGATAATTCATCTGGCTTCTTTTACATCTTTTTGTCTTTGGTGTACTAAATTTTCTATCATGTCTTAAGTCTGGATTCATTGGGTTTCCAGAATCTGTGGATGAGGTTCCTTCTGAAGATCTGGAAATGTCTCAGACATATTCATTCAAACATACCCTTTGTTCCATTCTTTCTCTTTTCTTTAGAACCCTGAAGAGTTATGTTAAATCTTCTTAATCTATTATTTGTCTTCCTTTTTTTTTTTTTTTTTTGCTTTCATATTTTCCATGTCTTTGTCTCTCTACTGCATTCTGGATTTCTTCTGACACATATTCCAGTTCACTAATAACTTTTTTTGTGTTTGTCTAAAATCTATTACATCCCTCAACTTTTTATTGTTTTATTTTTCATTCGATAAGTTACATTTTGTACTTTTTAAAATCTGCTAGGTAATTTTTATGGTTTCTAATTATTTGCAGAGATTTTCATGATTGTCATTTATTTGGTAAATCTTGTAAACATAGCTATTTTATAACTTTCATCTGATTATTTAAATATATGAAGTTCTTGGGTCTTTTGCTGCTGTCTTTTTCTGATATATCTCATATAGAGGGACCTCTGTATATGTATTTGTTTTTTAAAGTATGTGGCGAAAGTTCTTTAGATGAAATATTTTTTGTGATTCTTTTAGACCTAGAATAAAGGTGGTTTTGGGCATAACCAGCATGGGCTTACTATGTGCTAATGGAAGGTCTGAATTTGGGGTCTGTATGGATTTTCTAGATTGTATGAATTTACGGTGAAATTATTGAAAGAACTAGTTTGTGTTTATATATTTTGGTGTCTTTTATTTGATTCCTACACTGCTTGGTACCAAAAACAAACAAACAAACAAAAATTTCCCTTAGTTTCCTGGGAGTAAGAGGACGTGGATGTGGTTTGATTCTGTTTCGAACTTACATTAATTATGTTGTTGTTGTTGTGTACCGTCGAGTCGCACCTGACTCATTGTGACCCCTCCTTGGGTTTCCGAGGCAGTATCACTACGGAAGTAGATTGCCCCATCTTACTTCCAAGGAGTGGCTGGTGGGTTTGAACTGCCAGCCTTCTGGTTAGCAGTCAAGTGCCTTAGGCACTATGCTACCAGAGCTCCCACATTAATTATATAGGTGTCTGGGTAATGTGTCTCATATTAGACACCCCTTCTTGGAGATGCTCTGGCTTTTGCTTGAAGTTACTCAAATCGCTCAAGATCATGAAAGCCAAGGTAAATGCTGCTAAATTTTTTTTGGAGGGGAAGAACTTTGAGCAAAAGTAGCTAAATGTTTTCTTATTGTCTTTGGTTTCATCATTCACCTTGATTTTGACTTGATAATTTTTTACTATGTTGTCCATTCTTCCATGTTTTTAAAGAACATTTTTAAAATATTTTATCCAATATCTTTAATTACTTTTAGTGAGAATGTTAGTTTAGATACATTGCTAGTTGTGTTACTTGAAATAGATTAGTAGTTGTTTTTCATGTCCAAAGCTTCCAGTATCAATTGGTTTAACATGGTTTCAGATCAAGAGCTAACAGAAGAGATAAAAAAAGCATTTAAAATATTCTAACAAAGTGGGCTTTCCAATGTGTCTCAAAGGATCATCTACATCTCAATCATCCAAGTTGATTGCCAGAATATAGGTTCCTGGGTCCCATCCAAGATGAAACAAATAAATTACCTCTGGATGTTAAGTCCAAGAAGCTATAATTTTGTAAACACCCTCATTTATTCACAAGCACACAAAATGTGAAGGCCCATTAGTTTAGAAATTAAACCAAAATTGATTATTTTCCCTTTTAGTTTTACATTAAAATAGGACCACTGAAACAAAACAGGGTAAAGAGAGACCTTCATGAGGAAGGTATACCAGATGTCTAAATGGTGCTTATGAACTTTTCAACAGAGAAACATGGAGATCAATTTTTTAGTTTAATAAAATGTTAATTTTCGTATAATTAACTAATACCAAATCCACTGCCATCAAGTTGATTCCAACTCCTAACAACCTGAAGTATAAATTGTAATTGCAGTATGAATTGATTAATATAATCAATGCAAAATGTTGCATATTGAGAAGGCAACAAAGACTTCTTATTCTTCCATGATATTTAATCAAGGGGGAATTTAGAGGGTAAAGAAACCAATTCCAAACTATGCAGCTTACAGCTGAGCATTGTACAGCAATTCACTTGGCATGCCAAAGAACAAACATGTTTAAAGTTTGAGAAGAGCATGTCAGCTAGTCTGACAAGGGAAACTTCAGGGTGCAATCTTTCTCCCTGCAAATAAATGGCTACTGCTGTGTTTTTCGTCCATGTGCTTTTCACCTGCTGAGTTTCTGTTTCTGATATTTCACTGCCATTTTAGAGGCAGCTTTTCTGTCAACAGAATACAATCTATACTGCAGAGAATCTTCCACTTCTCCTTTTCATGGCTAAAAAATGAAATTACTATTCTGAGTCAAAATCCTTAATTTAGAGGGCGGTAGGCAATCAGATTCTGCATTATAGGAAACATCTATTTTGTAGAGCTGAAGATTGGTGGTGCAAAATAGCTCTACTCAGATATGAGTCTATGACTTTGGTTTATTTTTCCATAAATAATTTAAGAATTTTGACTTATTGATAATAGTTCCTTTTGGTATAGAACAAATGTCCATTTGAATGGGAGGGGCATGGTTGACTCAATAAATTCTGTCTTCCAAAAATAAGAAAAGTAACAAAAAGTGACAGAATTTAGAAATTTTCCTGTAGGAAAATGGATGGTCTTGAAAAATCAAGTATTAATAGTCATCAAAGATGCGTTTTTAGATATTAGTGTGTATCACTTGATATATATATCTAGTTATAGTTATACTACTACTCCTACTACTCACCACCATTGAGTTGATTTGACTTATAGGGGCCCCTCCTTGGATTTCTGAGGTGGTATCTCTACGGAAGTATATTGTTCAATCTTCCTTCTGAGAAGTGGCTGGTGGGTTTGAACTGCCAGCCTTCTGGTTAGCAGTCACATGTCTTAGGCACTATGCCACCAGAACTCCTGAAGGATGTCATATTGACATATTGACATTTATTTTCTACTTTCTCCATCACTAAGATAGAGGTGATGGAAGGAGGGAGAGGAGGGAAAGAGGGTGGGAGAAAGAGATTAAGGAAAGGGAGGAGAAAAGTGAGGGAAGGGGTTATAGTTACATACATAATAATATATATAATTATATGCATAATAGTAACACTGTTCTATCATTCCCATCCCCTATAGTATGAGCAGAGTGACTTTGTTCTAGCAATAAAATATCACAAAAATTACGTCCTCCTATGATTAGGTTACATCATTTGAGATTTTATCTTATCAGATTGAAGTGATAAATTTTCCTGCTGGCTTTGAAGAAGTACAACTGTCATATTGTGATAAGGCCAGGTGGCAAATAAATTATGAATGGATTGTAGGAGCTGAGAGCAGCCGCTAGTTGACAGCCATAATGAAAATGGGAACCTCAGACTTACAACCACAAGGAAGAACCACATGTTTTGGAAAAAGACCTTGAACTACAGAAAGGAACACACAGCCTGGCTGACACCTTAATTATAGCCTTGTGAGATCCTGAGCCAAGGACCCAGCTAAGCACTCTCAAACCTCTGATGTATGGAGACTGTAAAATAATAAATGAGTAGTGGTTTAAGCTTTCTAAAGCTCTTTTTAATATTATTTCCTAATTATGGGAATGATATAGTCAGCCACTATGGCTTGGAGAAACAGTTCTCAAGACTAATGAAAACTATTACACACAGCTATGAAGCACATTGGAAGTAAAGGTCTATAGACCATTTGTGGAAACTGTGAAATTATTTTTACATTTTGATATTTCCTTAAGCCTAGTTGTCATTACACTCATGAATTTTGTATCTCCACATTAGTCCAGTAACTATTATAATCTAGGTAAATAAATAGGCACACAATTATATTTCTTTCCTGGTATTAATAATATTTTTGCAGAAGTTGGTGACTGGATTGGTAATAGGCAAAATTCCATGATTACTGTAATGGATTCACCAGCATGGTATTGCCTGTTATAACAAAACATGCCGGGTAAAAAAATACTTTAAAATTAATATGTACTATAAAAATTATCAACAATCACATAACAAATAAAAAGCTGGCTGGGGTGTTTCAAAATAACTGTTTACCAACTACATTAGATTTGACAATATCAAGGTGCAGATGTGATTATATAATTTTAAGTAGGCATAGCCTTCAGTCATTTGGTAAAAGACCAAAGATTGCACTAAAATTTATCTTAGAGAAAATGATCCTCTTACAGTGACATTTAAAACCAAAACCAAACTCATTGCATTATTAAGTCAATTCTGGCACATAGCGGCTCCCATTAGGGTTCCAAGGCTGTAAATCTTTACAGAAGTAGACTGCCTCATATTCCATGGAGTGGCTGGTGTATTTTAACCACTGAATTTTTGGTTATGTTCAAATGGCTTAACCACTACACCACCAGAGCTCCTTATAGTAACATTAGTGATGAGTAAAATTGAAGCACTGTCTCACTATCATACTGTTATTTTAAAGAGGGCTCCATTCAATTTACTTCAGCAGGCAGTAGCAAAGTGCACTATAAAACTTAGGGGGAAAAAAAGCCAGTTTCGTTTCAATTGAAATTTTAGTTTTCAAACTTTTATAGCTCTTCCCCTCAGTCAAATTTGAAGAAAATCCTTCTGAACATAAGACAATCTGGAAAAACTTATATGAGTTTTATTCAGTGATGTCTAAAGCCTCTTTTATATATCATCCATCAACTTTTTGAACATTAGTTTTTAGTACAAAGCACTCCATGTAGCACCATAATATTCCTGTACAATAATGGAGGATCATTATGTGGTCTAAAGTTTGTTTCATAAGTACAATTTTAGTAAATATCTGTTGATTTGATGTGAAGAGGAGTTTAAAAAATGGTAGCGATTCAAATTACACAAATAAATGGGATCAGAAACAGAAACTAAGAAAGATTAAATTTCACCTCGTGAAGCCCTGACTTACCCTTCTCTCCTTCAAGGCATATATATGAAATAATGCTTAATTTAATATTTGTTTACTACTAATCAATATAAGGAGCTCTGGTGGCAGAGTGCCTACAGCATTTGACTGCTAACCAGAAGATTGTTGGTTCAAATCTACCAGCCACTCCATGGAAGGAAGACTGGGCAATCTTCTGTAAAGATTTACCACCTTGAAAAATCAAAGGGGGTCACTATGAGTCAGAATCAATATAAATTAAATGAGTAAATGAATGTAAACACTATCTTGATTTATTATTATTTTTTAAAAATTATTTCTCATAATGATTAGCATTGTACCAAACTCAGTAATTACTCAGAAACTTTGTTTGGTGCTCTTTTACACTAAGTAGTACTTAGTACTAGTATGATAGTATATTTCACTGTGTTGCATATACAGGTTGCCTCAAAGATGTTACCAAGATTTCAAACAGCCATCAGACTGCTAGGATGAGGACCATAACAGTAATCCGTTCACTAGTACTATATTCATCTGGTCCAATTGAGCAGTACACAAGACACTTACACAGTGTTAACAATAGTGGAAACCATTTATTAGTTACAAAAAGCAACTTAATTTCATTTACAGATAACATCAGCCAAAATAAATATTCAGAAACCAAAGTAAATATCCAGAAGTAAAAGAACCAAAGTAACCATCCAGAATCCCTCATCTCTTTATCCTTTCTTCTCTAAAACCACATGCTTCCCTGAGTCATGAGTTATTGCATTGGATCCTACGTTTATCAACACCAATATGTGGCACCAAACCAGTTCAGAGAAATCTGAGATTTCCATCCGTGTTCAATCCAGATCCTAGTTGCTCCACGCAGCCATTTCTCTCACCTGGGGGTAGTTAAGCAAATGCCAGCTATAAACTAGGGAGTGGACTCTATCCACTTCAAAGCCAACAGAGACAGAAAGCCTTCCCCTAGAACTGGTACCCTTAACTCGACTTCTAGCCTCCTAAGCTGTGAGGAAAAAAATTCTGTTCTTACAGACATCCATCTGTGGTATTTCTGTTATAATACCATAACACATTTGGTAACACTTCAACTTAGATTATTATCAATCTATGGTGTTAATTGTAATCCCCATGACAACTACTAAGAAAATATGTTTAAAATATTCAAAACCATGATCCAACTATATGTTTTCTGAAAGAGACATATTTTTAGCCCAAATACACAAACAGATTGAAAGTAAAAAGATGCAAAAAGTATTCCATGCAAATAGTAACCAAAAGATAACATAAGTGGCAACTTTTTTTCCAGATAAATTTTTTTAATGTGATTTGGGTGAAAATTTATAGCGCAAATACACTTTCCATACAGAAGTTCACATAGACTTTGTCTCATGACATTGACCACAATTTAGCACAATGCAACATCTCCCCTCCCACTTTCTCCCGATAGTTACCTCTTCCCTGTGTCCATCTCTCCATGCACTCCTTCCCCTGAGCTGTCTCCCTGTGCCTGAGCAGCCCTTCTTTCTCTCATGCTTATTCTCTCCAAGGAGTGTATCTACCTCAGGTAAATGCTCAACTGATATGCCTGTCTATTGTTTGGCTGGGAGCCACAGGTGTGGGTTCAATTCCAGACCTGAAGGACAGCTAGGGGCTGTAGTCTCAGTGGTTCCATCAGGCTCCCTCAGGCCAGCAAACCTGTTCCCAGCTTTTTTTAATTTTTTTTTTCCAAATGATTTTGAGTTTTGTTGTACATTGTTCTCCCTGTCTATCCAGGATCTCATACAAAGATTCTCTTCCAAGTGGTTGACAGTAGTAGCTGAGCACCATCTATTTCTTCTGGTCTCATAGTCATATAGGCTGCAGATCAGATAGTGTACCAGTCACTAGGACTAGTTGTTTCCATGAATTTTTGGTTTTCTTCATTCTTCTTGGCTCTGGACAAGGAGAGACCCATCGTTGCATCTAGATGGCAGCTTGCAAGCTTTTAAGATCTCAGTTGCTACTTGCCACAGTAGGAGGTGGAACAATGTTTTGTGTAGTATGTTATGCCAATTG
>NW_006922039.1:410555-411314 GCF_000298275.1 Orycteropus afer afer
ATTCATGTCTTCTGCCCATTTTTTAATTGGATTGTTTGTCTTTTTGTTATTGAGGTGTTGGGGTTTTCTATAAATTCTAGAGAAATGTTCCTTGTCGGATATGTCATTACCAAATATTTTTTCCCAATCTGTAGGTTGTCTTTTGACTCTTTTTGGAGAAGTCTTTGAAAGCACATAAAAATTTAATCTTTAGAAGGTCCCAATAATCTGGTTTCCCTTCTGCTGTTTGTGCATTTTGAGTTATGTTGATAGTCTATTTATGCCATATATTAGGACCCCTAAATTTGGCCCCAGTTTTTCCTTGAGAAACTCTATAGTTTTGGGTTTTGCATTTAAGTCTTTGATCCATCTGGAGTTCATTTTTTACTATGGTGTGAGATACAAATCTTGTTTCATTTTTCTGCAAATGGATCTCCAGTTTTGCCAGCACAATTTATTAAACAAACAATCTCTTCCCCATTTAATGGCTCTTTGACAAAAATCAGCTGACTATAGGTCAATGGATCTATTTCTGGGTTCTCAATTCTATTCCATTGATCTATGTATCTGCCATTAGACCAATACCAGGCAGTTTTGACTACTGTGACTGTATAGTAGGTTTTGAGATCTGGCAGTGTGAGACCTTGTACTTTGTTCTTTTTCTTCAGTAGTGTTTTGCTTATCCGAGGTCTCTTTCTTTCCATATAAATATAGTGATTGGTTTTTACATATCCCTAAAGAATGTTGATGGGATCTGGATTGGGATTGCATTGAATGTAT
>NW_006922039.1:413715-414335 GCF_000298275.1 Orycteropus afer afer
CAATTGATGTCTCTGATTCCTGTTTACAATCTTATAAGCTCGTTTTATTTTGGCTATGTCCATAGCTGTGGTTTCTGGAATATGTCATCTTGTGTATTAATGGTCTGTTGATATTTGCTATTTTTGGTTCTCCGAACAAAGTACTCCCTTTAGCATCTCTTGCAAGGTTGGTCTGCTTTTAACAAATTCCTTTAGTTTCTGCTCATCTGGAAATCTCCTAATTTCACCATCATATTTGAGAGAAAATTTTGCTGGTTATATAATTCTTGATTGAAAATTTTTCTCTTTCAGGGTTTTATATAGAGCATCTCATTGTCTTCTCGCTTGTATGGTCTCTGCTGAGAAAACAGAGCTTACTCTTACTGGATGACCTTTGTATGCAAATTTTTGTATTTCCCATGCTGCTATCAGGATTCTGTCTTTTTCCTTGGTTTTGGTGATTTTGATGATGATATGTCTTGGTGATTTTCTTTTAGGGTCTATCCTGTTTGGGTTTCGTTGGACTTCCTGAATGGATATTTTCTTCTCTTTCATCATTTCAGGGAAGTTCTTCCATCAAATCTTGGATGATTTTCTCAGTGGTTTTATTTTTCTCTTCCTGTTCTGGAATTCAAATGACA
>NW_006922039.1:416619-417396 GCF_000298275.1 Orycteropus afer afer
TATTTATTTGCAAGACCACGGCTCAACCTCAGGAAAGATTCCTATTGTTAGAGGGTCATAAATTTCCGCCAATTGCAGGCACACTCAAAGACCCTGCCTTCATGACCCCACAGCGCCAAAGCACGATTCCAAGGCAAAATTCATGGGACTGCACTCAGCTGCAATTTCTTTGCTCTTCATGCCCTGTCTGCTTGTGGTGCTGATGCAATCCCACCAGACTGCTAATGGCCAGCTCTGGAGTTTGTCTGTGATAACACCTACCGGTGGTGCCAAAGATGCACGCAATTTCAGCTGTGTTGTAGTTGAGGGAGTACCTGCTAGTGACCTGAGGTCCCAATATCGATGGCAAAGAAAAGCAGTGTCTCCCAGTCTGACCCAAGCCCACTCTGTGATCTGCTGGGAGGGGAGGAAGCTAACCTTCTGGCGCAACAGTAAGATCTTTGCCTGAATCTCAGCAGTGTTGGCTGTGCCCGCCTGCAGCCAGAGGACCCAAATTACTGACAAAATCAGCTGCTGGAAGCAGGTCTCTCCTGCTGTCTGCTGGAATATTGTAGTGGTTGCTGGTCTGCTGCTTTTATGCCTTCTTGGCTCGGGGATCTCAGGTGGCCACCCTCGCCCAGCAGACAGTGACTGTGCCAGGAAAGTTTGCACTGGTCTCTCTCTGATGCCTATCCATCCTCCACCAGCAGCTCTTTCCTAAATAATCTCCCTGTGCCTTTCCTCTAATTCTGCTCTTCTGTGTTTGGTGCACTCTGATTCAGTGAGCTGTTCAGAGCA
>NW_006922039.1:418735-419605 GCF_000298275.1 Orycteropus afer afer
TGGAACCACTGAGACTATGGCCCCTAGCTGCACTTAAGGTCTGGCTGGCATTGAACCCACTCCTGTGGCTTCCAGACAAACAAAAGACAGGCATATGAGGTGAACATTTGCATTAGGTAGATACACTCCTTGGAGAGAACAATTACAGGAGAATAGAAGGGCTGTTCCCCACAGGGGGACAGCTCAGGAGGCAAAAGCCCAATGAGGGAAGGACACAGACAAGAGGTAACTATTGTGGGAAGTGGGAGCTCTTTTAGCGTAATGCCTAAGGAATTTGACTGCTAACCAGAAGGCTGGCGGTTCAAACCCACCAGCCACTCCTTGAAAGGAAATCTGGGCAATCTACTTCCATAGTTATACCACCTCGGAAACCCAAGGAGGGGTCGCTATGAGTTGGGTCAGACTCGAGGGCATGTAACAACAACATCAACATGGTGGGAAGTGAGAGGGGAGCTGTTGCATTATGGTAAATTGTAGTCAATGTCCTGAGATAAAGTGTATGTGAGCTGATGTATGGAAAGTGAATTTGCTCTGTAACTTTCACACAAATCACAATTTAAAAAAAAAAAATACTAAAAAAAGAGAGATAGATTCATCAAGAAGATATAACAACAAATATATATGCACGTAACATATATATAATGAGTCAGCCCCAGGGTTATAGGTGAGAAGACACAACACAGGGATGCCCAGAGTAGCAGGCGGGAAGAGCAGGAGAAAGGGGATAAAAGCCTTGAACCCAGACAGAAGAGCAGTCAGCCCCAGGGTAACAGGTGAGGAGAGGCAACTCAGGGACGCACAGACTAGCAGGCCGGAAGAGCAGGAGAAAGGGTATAAAACCCAGGAAGCCAAAGAGAAGAGCAATCAGCC
>NW_006922039.1:423154-425319 GCF_000298275.1 Orycteropus afer afer
TCTGCTGTGCATGGGGTCGCTATGAGTCGGAAATGACTCGACAGCACTTAACAACAACAGCAACAACATATATATAATGTTGTTGTTAGATGCTGTCTAGTCAGCTCCAACTAATAACAACCCTCTGTACAACAGAAAGAAACACTGCCAGGCCCTGCCCAGCCTCACAACCCTTGCTATACTGAGCCTATCATTACAGCCACTGTGTCAATCCATCTCGCTGAGGGTATTCCCCTTTTTTCGCTGATGCTCCACTTTACCAGGTATGATATCCTTCTCTAGGGAATGGTCCTTTCTGAAAACATGACCAAAGTAAGTCAGGCATAGTCTGACCATTCTGGCTTCCAAGGTGTGTTCCACTTACCTTTCTTCCAGGACAAATTTGTTAGTTCTTCTGGCAGTCCATGGTACTTTCAGTATTCCTTGTCAGTACCACAACCCAAAAGCTTCAATTCGTTGGTCTCTCTTATTCCTTGTCCAGTTTTCACATGCATATGTGGTGATTGAAAATACCGTGGCTTAGGTTAGGCATACCTTAGTCTTCAAAGAGATATCTTTGCTCTTCAGCACTTTAAATAGGATTTTTTTTGCAGCAGCAGCAGCTTTGCTCAGTGCAATACTTTGTCTGATTTCTTGACTGCTGCTTCCATTGGTTTTGATTGCAGAACCATGTCATAGGAAATCTTTGATAACATCAATCTTTTCTCCATTTATCATGATTCTGCTTATTGGTCCTGGTGTGAGGGGTTTCATTTTCTTTATGTTGAGGTATACCTCAACACCTCAACATATAATATTAGGGCCCCAAAATATATAAACAAACATTGATAGAATTACAGAAGAAATAGTTCCACAATAGTAGTTGGAGAACTCTTAGTGTAGAACTATCTAAGAAAGATCAGGAAATAAGCTAGTAGAAGTTCGGAACAGCTAAGGGAGACATGGAAGTGAGCCAGGGGAGGTTTCAAACAGCTAAGGGAGACTGGGAAGATAGCTGGTGGTGGTTCAGAACAACTAAGGGAGATCAGGAAGTGAGTGGAGTGATTGGGAACAGTTAAGGGAGAAAAACTTGTCTGTCAGTTTGTCGTACTGTGGTGGCTTGCATGTTGCTGTCAGACTGGAAGCTATGCCATTGGTGTTTCAAATGCCAGCAGGGTTGCCCATGATGGACAGGTTTTAGCATAGCTTCCAAAATAAGAAAGATTTGAAAGAAAGAAGAGGTCATCCACATCTCAGAAAATTGGCAAGTGAAAACCTTATGAATAACACTAAGACACTGTATGATATAGTGCTGGAAGATGAGCCCCTCAGGTCAGAAGGCACTCAAGATATGACTGGTAAGAACTCCCTCCTCAGAGGGAGCTGACCTTAATGATGTGGATAGAGTAAAGCTTTCAGGACCTCCATTTGCTGATGTGATACAACTCAAAACAAGAAGAAACAGCTGCAAATATCCATTAATAACTAGAATATGGAATGTATGAAATATGAATCTAGGAAAACTGGAAGTTGTAAAAATGAAATGGAACGCATAAAGATTGATATCCTAGGCATTAGTAAGCTGAAATGGACTGGTTCTGGCCATTTTGAATCAGACAACCATATGATGTACTATGCTGGGAATGACAAATTGAGGAGGAATGGAGTGACATTCATCATCACAAAGAATGTTTCAATATCTATCCTGCAGTACAATGCTGTCAGTGATAGAATAATATCCATACACCTAGAAGGAAGACCAGTTAATACTACTATTATTAAAAGTTATGCACCCAACCACCAAACACATAGATGAGCAAGTTGAAGATTTTTACCAACTTCTTCAGTCTGAAATTGAATGACCATGCAATCAAGATGTGTTAACTATCACTGGAGATTGGAATACAAAAGTTGGAAACAAAGAAGGATCATTGGTAGTTGGATAATACAGCCTTGGTGACAGAAATAACACTGGGGATCACATGATAGAATTTTACAAGACCAACAACTCATTCATTGCAAATACCTGTTTTTTAACACAAATGGCAGCTATACATGTGAACTTCACCAGATAGAGAACACAGGAATCAGATTAACTACATTTGTGGCAAGAGACAATGGAAAAGCTCAATATCTTCATCCAAAACAAGGCCAGGAGCTGATTGTGGAACAGACCATCAACTGCT
>NW_006922039.1:426284-428191 GCF_000298275.1 Orycteropus afer afer
CAAGTAAAATCTTACTGAAGGTAATTCAAAAACAGCTGCAGCAGTATATTGACAGAGAACTTCCAGAAATGCAAGGTGGATTCAGAAGAGGACATGGAACTAAGGATATCCTTCCTGATGTCAGCTGTATCTGGGCTGAAAGCAAAGAGTATCAAAATGATGTTTACTTGTGTTTTATTGACTATGCAAAAAGCTTTGGTTGTGTGGATAATAACAAATTATGGATAACATTGAGAAGAAGGAAATTCCAGAACACTTAATTGTACTCATGAGGAACCTGTACATAGACTAGGAGGCTGCCACTTGAACAGAACAAGGAGACATTGCTTAGTTTAAATTCAGGAAGGGAGTGTGTCAGGGTTGTATCCTTTCATCATACTTATTCAATCTGTATGCTGAGCAAATAATCCGAGAAGCTGGACTGTGTGAAGAAGAAAATGGCATCAGGATTGGATGAAGACTCATTAACAACTTGCCATATGCAGATGACACAACTTTGCTTGCTGAAAGTGAGGATGACTTGAAGCACTTACTGATGAAGAGTGAAGACTGCAGTTTACAGTGTGGATTATATCTCAATATAAAGAAAACAAAAATCCTCACAACTGGAACAGTAAGCAGCATGACAATAAATGGAGGAAAGATTGAAGTTGTCAAAGACTTCATATTACTTTGTTCTATAATCAATACCAAGGGAAGCAGCAGTCAGGACATCAGATGATGTATTGCATTGGGAAAATCTGCTGCAAAAGACCTCTCAGTACCATTCAGTACTATTTTCAATAATAGGTAGAAAATGTAGAAAGGAGATCAAAAAGGAAATAGATAACCTGAATAACACTTTAAATGAACTAGTCCTAATAAACATATATAGAACACTGCACCCAACAGCAACACAATTCACATCCTTCTCCAGAAATATATAGTTGAATACCCTAAATAATTTTATCAAATTAAATCCAGCTATATATACAAATATTTATATATGATAGATAATTTGGTTTTATCACAGAAATACAATGATTGTATAAGATTGAAATGTCTAACACTTTCATAAATTATAAGAAAAGTATATTTCATGCAGAGAAATATTGATAAAATTCCACATTCGTATATATACATAAAACAAAGCTACCGACACAATTCATTGAGGAAATCATGGTCCCTTTAGTTAATAGTGCGAGGACAACCAGAAAGCAAAATAATGAATTGGGATCCCTGTTTCATATTGTACACACAAATTAACTCAAAGGGGATCAAATAAATATAAGTAAGATTAAAAAAAATCAAACTATTAGAAAACAGAGGTGTACATCTTCCTCACCTTAGATTAGGTGATGGATTCTTAGATATTGTAAGAAGTACAAGTAACAAAAGAAAAAAAAGGCAATATTTTGTTGTTGTTCTTCATATGACACTAGCAAGAAAGTGAAAAAGACAACAATGGGAATGACAGAAAATATTTGCAAATTATGCATGTGGAAAGACCACAGGAAAGAATGGATTGAAGATGTATTTCAAGTCAGGCAGATTGCGATATTTGAGTTATTGCTCTCCAGTGTCTGTTTCCCTTACCTGTAAGAGGATTATACTTCACTACCTTGCTGAATTTAGGCATGACCCTGTCACTTACTTTGGCTAATATATGAATGTAAGTGATATATATATATAACTTGCAATCAAACTGTATAAGAGTCAGTGCATGCTTTTCTATGTTCTCTGAAAAATAAATTGTCATTCTATACACTAGGGGAAAAAAAGATAACTCATTTTTAAAGAAGTCTTTATTTGCAATAGCGTAAGAATATTAAATATATAGAGATAAATATAATAAAAGATATACAAGATCACTATGATGTAAATTGCTTACTTTTTACTGAAAGATATTTAAAAATATTTAAATGAAG
>NW_006922039.1:428466-433618 GCF_000298275.1 Orycteropus afer afer
AGAAGTGCAGCCAGAATGCTCCTTGGAAGCTAGGATGGCCAGACTTCATCTCACCTACTTTGGTCATGTTGTCAGAAGGGACCATTCCCCGGAGAAGGATGTCATGCTTGGTAAGGTGGAGGGTCAATGAAGAAGAGGAAGTCCCTCAAAGAACACAGTGTTTACACAGTGGCTGCTCAGGTATAGCAAGGATAGTGAGGCTGGCACAAGACCAGGCAGTGTTACATTCTGTTGTACATAGGGTCCCTATGAGTTGGAGCTGACTTGATGGCACCTAATAACAACAACAGAGATCAACACCTAACAAAAATCTATTAAATATTTAGTGTAGTTTTAGCACCCAAGAAAGCCAAACTCATTGCCATCAAGTTGATTGGACTCATAACGACCCCTCCTTGGGTTCCCGAGGCAGTATCTCTATGGAAGTAATTGCCCAATCTTCCTTCCAAGAAGTGGCTGGTGGGTTTGAACCTCCAGCCTTCTGGTTAGCAGTCAAATCCATTAGGCTATGCCACCAGAGCTCCCTAGGTTTAGCACAGAAATAGTCAAATATAGCATAATAGAGACCCCAGTATCAGAGCAATGCATATAGAAACGTGATGTGTGACAGAAGTGATTTTGCAAATCTGTGAAGAGATTATGAAAGTTTCAAACTGTCATGTTGGATAATTTGGATATCAATATGAAAAAAGAAAAAAGATTGAAGATCTATTTCATCCCATACCAAAAATAAAGTATATTTTTGATGCACTAAAGACAAAACTGCGAAAAGTATACTGTAAAGTTATAGATTATAAAATGTATACTATCTTCATGTCTTGCAGGTAAGAAATTATTTCTTAAGTAAGATTCAAAAGCCTTATTTATTAAAAAAAATTAAGGGATTCTAATACATTCTATAAAGAACTGCTGTATATCACAAGGTACAAAAAGAAAACATATTTGCAACTAATTTAACTACCAAAGCTTCATGTCCAGGATTGATAAAGAGCTTGTCATGAATCAATAACAAAAAGACAACTTACTAAAACAATGGGAAAAACACTTAAACTGGTACTTCACAAAAGAGGAAATTCAAGTGGCCTATATGCAATATTTTCAATTGAATATCAATTAATAGCATGCATATTAAAATTATAGTGACATACAAGAATTTATGAAATGGCAGAGTTAGAACCTCCACAAATATTCTCCTTCAAAAAAACCAAGAGAACCACAGTAAAAAATACTGTCAACATCAGCTTTTTTAGAACCCTGGAAATTGATCAAAGTTTTGCAGTAATCTAAGGAATGTATTTTCAAGAAAAATGGCTCAGGACCATAGTCTTGGGTGACATCAAGGTCAAATGGCATAACATAGTCCAAAAAGACAATCATCTACACCCTACTTTGGTGAGTAGCAACTGGGGTATTAAAAGGTTGCTAGTGGTCATCAAAGGAGCAAATATTGGTCTCTCCTCATCTGGAGCAAAGAAGAATGAAAAAAAAATCAAAGACACATGGAAATAATTAGTTCAAAGGACTATTAAACAATGTGAACCTCAGCCTCCATGACCCTGACACCAGAAGAAATATATGATTCCCAACTACCACTGCTAACTTCTCTGAAAGGGATCATAATAGAAGGTTCTGTATAGTGTGAAAGAAAAATGTGGAACAAAATTAAAAACGATTAAAGAAAAAAAAAGCCTAGCTTACTGCTCTGATAGAGACTGGTGGAACTCCCAAGGCTAGGAAGCTTAGTTACTCTTCAAGTCTGGAACTGAATTCACCCCTATGGCTCAACTTTCAGACAAACAACAGACTTGGTCTATAGGTGAACAATAACATCAGAGAGGCATGCACTCCTTAGAACGATCAGCCATAGAAGATCAAAAGGGCAGCATTTGCCCAGGAATAAAGCTTAAAAGGCAGGAAAGATAGGAAAGAAGGATAAATGGAATCTGTAAAAGCAGGGAAAAAGTGGGAAGAGTGCTGTTACATTGTAGGGATTGCAATCAATGTCACGAAACAAAATGTGTATGAATGGTTGAAAGGAAAACCAATTTTCTCTGTAAACTTTCACCCAAACCAAAATGAGACGTCAGAAAAGAAGAATGGATTAATCTCAGTATGAAAATCAAGCTTTGTGCCATTTTAACTCCCCATATTCTTCTTCCTTTTCTGGTAACTCCATGGTAACCTTGAAATCTCCAAATAAACTAAACTAAACTAAAAATAAAGACCAAACTCACTGCCATCAAGTAGATTTGATTCATAGTGAAGCCCGTAGGGTTTCTAAGGCTGTAAATATTTACAGAAGCAAACTGTTTCATCTTTCTTCCATGGAGGAGTTAGTGGGCTCCAACCACCAACCTTTTGATTAGTAGCCAAATGTCTTAACCACTGCACCACCAGAGCTCCTAACCTTAAAACCTAGCAGTCTCAAAATCATGCTAGTTATGAAAAACCGGCATTCAAAACCTGGACAATGAAAAAGGAAGATAGAAGAACTGAAACATTTGAATCGTAGTTCTGGCAAAGAATACTGAATATACCATAGACTTACAAAAGAACAAACAAATCTGTCTTGGAAGAAGTACAGCCAGAATGCTTCTTAGAAGCGAAGATGGCAAGACTCCGTCTTGCATTCTTTGAATATGTTATCAAGAGGGAACAGTCCCTGAAGAACAATATCATCCTAGGTTATGTAGCAGAGCTCTGTTTGTGTAGTAGTTAAGGCATTTGACTGCTCACCAAAAGGTCGTTGGTTCAAATCCACCTGCTGCTCTATGGAAGAAAGATGAGGTAGTCTGCTTCTGTACAGATTTACAACCTTGGAAACCCAATGGGGTTCACTATGAGTTGGAATCGACTTGATGGCAGTGAGTTTGTTTTCTCCTTCTTCTTCTTTTTTTTAGTAACTTATGTAGGGGGCCAGAAAAAAAGAGGAAGACCCTCAATGTAATGGATTGACTCAGTGGCGGCAACAATTGGCTAAACCATAGCAACAATTATGAGGATAGTGCAGGATTAGGGAGCATTTAGTTCTGTTGTACATAGAGTCAGTATGATTTGGAGCCATAGGGATGGTACATAACAACAACAAGAACAATTTAAAATACATTCTTCCAAGCTTTTAAGAAGCTATGAAACAAGGATGATCAACTCATCCTGGTTTTCCTGAGACTTTTCTAGTTTTAGCACTGAATGTCTAGTATCCCAGGAAACCCCTCAGTTCTAGGCAAACTGGAATGGCTGATTACCCTATTTGGAACACGGGAGAAAAAGAAAGAACAATTATATTAGATATCATAAATTTATCCCTGTAAAATCATATTCTATTATTAAGCACTGACCTTATCAAGCTATTCATTTCTACATAAAATGTAAGCATTCAAATACTTTAATCCATTTTTTAAATTAAAAGTAGAACTATTTCTTTATATTTCAACATGTTCTCAAGTAGTTCATTATCCTGAATGATATCTAAAGGAATTAAAAAGCTGCATGAATCTCAGAGCTATACTTTCATTGCAACAAAATATGTATGGCTAGATTGAATACAGCACAGTTTTATTTGTATTTTATTCTGTCTCACATATTGCCTTTTCTGTAGTTATGAATTTCACAAGCAATGACAGATTAAACTGAAACATTAATTCAATGAAAATCTCATCATTAAAACAGTAATTGAACAAATTATACTAATAAAGGATAAAAATTTTGAAGGTGGGTATAAAATAAGTATACCAAATGATGTAACTCAGTGTTGAAATGCTCAATTTTAACAAAAAATGAGCTATTTCTTCTCAAGAGCATTTTATTTTAAATAATAGTAATATAAACACTATCTTCATATTTACTTTCAGAACAGATATAATCATCCTGGGTGCCATTTTACCCTACTGCTTGTATCTGGTTCTTCACTAGCTTTGGACTTGGAGAAGAATTTGGGCATGTGGGATCTGAGGGGGAATCTACTGAGTTGGGATGTGGCTTCTGAAAATGGTTTTCAACCATGAATAAAAGAGATACTCCAGAAAAATTCTGTCTTGTCCTTTCCCCAAAAAATATAGGTTATGAGGGTAAGATCACTAGAGCTTCACTTATAAGATTCCTTTAGGGAAAGGTTAAGAAAACAAAAGGAGCCACTGAACCACCTCTCTCTGGCATATTTCTTAGGTAAGAGGAATACACTTCTTGAATTTAAGCCCATTTTATTCTGATATTCCATTATTTGTGACTGAAGGTAACTTAATTGCTAGTCTAGGTTTCCAACAATGAAAAATTCTTGAAAATGCTATGCTGAGTGAAACATGTCAATCACAGAAGCACAGATAGTGTATGATCTCATTTATATGAGATATCTAGAGTAAACTCACTACCGTTGAGTCAGATCTGACTCACAGCAACCCCTCCTTGGGTTTCCGAAGCAGTATCACTAACGGAAGTAGATTGCCCAACCTTCCTTCAGAGGAGTGGCTGATGGGTTTGAACTGCCCGCCTTCTGGTTAGTACTCAAATGCATTAGGTACTACACCACCAGAGCTCCCATATATAGAATAGGCAAAGGTAGAAAGACAACAGTTTACCAGTGCTTATGAAAGATAAGAGAGAGAGAGGAAAATGGAAAATTATTGCTTAAGGGGTGTTGACTTTCTGTTAAGGCTGATGGGAAAATATAGAAGTGTATAATTGTGATGGTTTACAACATGGTGAACAAAATTAATGTCACTGAATTGTACATGGCAAATTTTTACCCCCCAAAAAAGCCCATCCCATCAATAGTTTCCTAACACATGGTAGTACTACTACCGCTACTAATAATAAATACTATAGCTGTCAAGTGAGCTTTGGTGGCATAGTGTCTAAGGCATTTGAATGCTAACTAGAAGGCTGGAGGTTCACATCCACCAGCCACTCCTCAGAAGGAAGACTGGGCAATGTACTTTCGTAGTGATACTACCTCGGAAATCCACAGAAGGGTCGCTGTGAGTTGGATCCTACTCAGCAGCAGTGAGTTTATTTATTTATTTATTTTAGTTATAGTTGTCAGTATGATATAAGGCAATTCGTTGATTCAATAACTAGAATTTACCAGTTTGATTTTGGTTTATATCCATTTGACTGAATTTTTATTGTTAGGTTTTTTTTTTTTTTTTTTTGGTCT
>NW_006922039.1:433943-435023 GCF_000298275.1 Orycteropus afer afer
TGCAGCCACTGTGTCAATCCATCTCTGAGGGTCTTCCTCTTTTTCACTGATTTATCAAGCATGACATCCTTCTCCTGAGACTAGTCCCTCTGGATAATGTGTCCAAATTAAGAAGTCTCACCATCCCTGCTTCTAAGGAGCATTCTGGCTGTATTTCTTCCGAGACAGATTTTTTTCTTTTGTAAATCCTTGGTATACTTAATATTCTTAACCAACACTATAATTTAAATGCATCATTTCTTCTGTGAGCTTCCTTATTCATTGTCCAGCTTTCACATGCATATGAGGCAATTGAAAATAACATGGCTTGAGTCACATGAACTTTTGTCCTCAAAGTGTCATCTTTGCTCTTTAATATTTTAGAAGTCCCTTTCAGTGGGCTTGCCCAATAAAACATGTCAGTTGATTTTCTGACTGCTGCTTCTATGGGCATTGATGGTGGATCCAAGTAAAATGAAATCCTTGACAATTTCAGACTTTTCTCCGTTTTTCATGATGTTGCTTATTGGTCCAGCTGTAAGAATTTTTCTTTTCTTTATGTTCAGATTTAATCCATACTGAAGGTTGTGGTCTTTGGTCTTCACCAGTAAGTGCTTCAAGTCATCTTCTCTTTCAGGAAGCAGGGTTGTGTTATTTTAATATTGCGGGTTATTAATTACTCTTCCTCCAATTCTGATGCTATATTCTTTATCATATAGTTCAGCTTCTCAGATTATTTCTCAGCATACAAGTTTAATAAGTATAGTGAAAGGATACAACTCTGATGCACACATTTCCTGATTTTAAATCATGCAGTAACTCCTTGTTCTTTTCAAATGACAGCTTCTTGGTCTATGTACAGGTTCTGCATAAATGCAATTGTTTTGGAGTTCACATTCTTCACAATGTTATCTATAATTTGTTATAATGCACACAATCAAATGCCTTTGTGTAGTCAATAAAACACAGGTAAACATCTTTCTGGTATTCTTTGCTTTCAACTAAGATCCACCTGACATCAACAATGATATCCCTCATTCCCCTTCCTCTTCTGAATCCAGTTTAAATTTCTGGCAGTTTCTTGTCAATGTACTGCTGCAA
>NW_006922039.1:435277-436703 GCF_000298275.1 Orycteropus afer afer
GCCCAATCTTCCTTCTGAGGAGTGGCTGGTAGGTTTGAACCGCCAACCTTCTTGTTAGCAGTCAAATGCCTTAGGCACTATGCCACCAGAGCTTCCACAGCATTGCATACGTTTGTTTTAACATCTCAGTAGGTATTCTGTCAATTCCTGGAGCCTTACTTTTCACCAATATCTTCAGTGCAGCTTGGACTTCTTCCTACAATTGTTTTTTGATTATATGCTACATATATAGCACATAGATTATATGCCATTGTTTTTTGATTATATGCTACATACTGAAATGGGTGAACATACATCGATTCTTTTTGGTACATTGACTCTGCATATTCCTTCTATCTTCTTTATCTTTTATATATTTTATTATTTTGTTGTTGTTGTTATTGTGCTTTAGGTGCAAATTTACAGAGCAGAATTTGTTTTACATTCAACAATTCATGTACATTTGGTTTCACTCCCCAATTACCATATTAAGGCTGTGGCCTGAGTTAGGAAAGCCCAAGGCTTAGAAGCTGCTTTTTGCTTGGGTGCAGTTCTATATTAAGACCAGGGCCTCAGGTAGGCAGGGCCAGGGCTTAGAGGCTGGTTTTTGATTGAGTGTGGCTCTATATTAAGGCCGGGGCCTGAGGTAGGTGGGCCCAGGGCTGGAGGCTGCTTTTTGCTTGGAGGCAGCTCTTTATTAATGCCGGGGCCTGAGGTAGGCAGGCCCATGACTTGGAGGCTGTTTTCCTTTTGGGGGAAGTTCTTTATTAAGGCCAGGGCCTGAAGTAGGCACGCCCAGAGCTTGGAGACTGATTTTTGCTTGGGTGTGGCTCTATATTAAGGCTGAGCCCTGAAGTAGGCAGGCTGGGGCTTGGGGGCTGCTTTTACCTTATGGGCAGCTCTATTTTAAGGTGGTTTCCTGAGACAGGCAGGTGCAGAGGGGTTAGGAACAACTAAGAGAGAGGAATTTGTCATCCTGTGGTGGCTTACATGTTGCTATGAGGCTGGAGGTTATTCCATCATGTTGCAAAATGTCAGCAGGGTTACCCATGGTGGGCAGGTTTCAGTGGAGCTTCTGAGCTAAGACAGACTTGGAAGAAGGAAGAGGCCATCCACTTCTCAAACAACTGTCCAGTGAAAACCTTATGAATAGCAGTGAAACACAGTCTATTACAGGAAAACTTTATGAATAGCACTGAAACACTATCTGATATAGGACTGGAAGATGAGCCCATTAGGTTGGAAGGCACTCAAAATTTGACTGGGGAAGGGCTTACTCCTCACAGTAGAGACTACCTTAACAATATGGATAGGGTAAAGCTTTTGGGACCTCCATTGGCTGATGTGGCATGACTCAAAATGAGAAGAAAGAGCTGCAAACATCTATTAATAATAGGAACATTGAATGTATGAAGTATGAATCTAGGAATATTGGAAGTTGTCAAAA
>NW_006922039.1:437323-439266 GCF_000298275.1 Orycteropus afer afer
TCAGAGGTAGAAATAACCCTGGAGAACATATGATAGAATTTTGCAAGACCAATGATTTATTCATTGCAAATACCTTTCTTCAACACCCTAAGTGATGACTATACATTTGGACGTCAACAGGTGAAATACACAGGAATCAGATTGACTACATCTGTGGCAAGAGGTGATGGAGAAGTTCAGTATCTTTGGCCAAAACAAGGCATGAGCTGATTGTGGAACAGACCTCCAACTGCTCATATGCATGTTCAGGTTGAAGTTGAAGACAATTAAAACAAGTCCACAAAAGTTAAAATATGACCTTGAGATCATTTAAAGAATACATTTGATGGACTGAACACCAAGGACCAAAAACCAGAGGAATTATGGGATGACGTTAAGAACGTCATCCTTGAAGAGGGCAAGAGGTCATTAAAAAGACAAGAAAGGAAGAAAAGACCAAAAATGGATGTTAGAAGAGACACTGAAACTCAGAAGAGACACAGTAGCTGCAACAGTGGGCTCAGGTATAGCAAGGATCATGAGGCTGGCACAAGACCAGGCAGTGTTTCGTTCTGCTGTGCATAGTGTTGCTATGAGTCAGAGGTGACTCGACAGCACCTGACAACAACAGCAACAACAACCCCAATTACCATCTCCAACCCTAACCCACTTCTTCCTCTCCCATCCTAGTAACCCTACCCCATCCCATGCCCTTCTTAGTTATATACTCCTGTGTGTCCTGCTTTTCCTCTGTGCGAATGTTGCCCCTCTGGTGCCCTATGTCCAGTTGCTCCAAAGGATATCTCTCTGTAGAATATGTGGGTGCATCACCCTGGGTTCAGTGGTCTATGTGTATGTCTTGTTTACTACTGGGCTGAGAACCAGACCTTGGGAGTGAGTTTTATCCCAGGCCTGAAGTGCATCCCAGGGGCATAGTTTTGGGGGTGCCACCAGACTCCATACAACCAGTAATTCTGGTCATTATTGTATATTTTGGATTTTGTTCCATGTTTTTCCTCCCACTCTATCCAGGATCTCAAGTTTTGATCCCTACCTACATGGTTGGCATTCGTAGTTGGGCAACATCTAGTTCTCCTGGTCTCGAGGTCCATCATGTCCTAGGGCTAATTGCTTCCAAAAGCCCCCCCTTTTTTTTTTTCACTCTTCTTTGCTTCTGAAGATAGGAGACCATTAGCTGCATCTTAGATGGCCGCTCAAAAGCTTTTAAGATCCCAGTTGCTACTCTCCAATGTAGGTTGTGGAACAAGATGTGTATGTATTTTGTTCAGTGCCAATTGAGTCTGGTGTCCCCCAATAATATGGTCCTGATGCTTCCTGCATCTTTCCACATTTTTCCCATAGAATCCTTCAATATTGCAACTAGAGGCTTTTTTTTTTCTTCTTCTTCTTTTTTTTTTTTCCAGCTTGAGAAATGTTGAATGTGTTCTTCTCTTTTTGCTTTTTAATTCCAGGTCTTTTCACATTTCATTATAATGCTTTACATCGTCTTCTCAAGCTGTCCTTTGCAATTTCTGTTCAGCTTTTTTATTCAATTATTTCTTCCATTTACTTTAGTTACCCTATGGTCAAGAACAAGTTTCAGAGTCTCTTCTGAAATTCATTTTGGTCTTTTCTTTCTTTCCTGTATTTTTAATGACCTTTGCTTCTTCATGTATACTGTTCTTTATTATTATTATTATTGTGATTTGGGTGAAATTTACAGAGAAAATTCACTTTCCATACAGCAATTCACATACCCGTTGTCTCTTGACATTGACCAAAGTTTACCACAATGCAGCAGGTCCCCTCCACCTTCCTCCCCATAGTTACCTCTTCCCAGTGTCCATCCCACCATACACTCCTGCACCCTGAGCTGTCACCCTGTGCATAAGCAGCCCTTCTTTCTCCCATGATTGTTCTCTCCAAGGAGTGTATCTACCTGAGGTAAATGTTCAACTCATATG
>NW_006922039.1:445047-445609 GCF_000298275.1 Orycteropus afer afer
AAATAAAAATAAAAAAAGAGAAAAATAATCTGTGGAGGACAGGGCAGGGCACCCAGGCTCCGTCTGAGCACAAAGACTGTGATGGAGTTCCTGTGGGCCCAGAAGGTAGGTGGGAGTTGGGGATGGCCACACCTCCGTTCATCAAGAGGGTGTGGGGTATAAGAATAACAAGAGAAATGTCGCACCTTTTCAGTCTTGCAGGTACTGAGTGTCCTTGGGGTTGCTGGCAAGCAGAATGTGTTCTTAAGACCCTGGAATATGAAAGAGTGCTGTCTCTTTAAATATGCAAAATAGTCAAGCCACTTGTAAACCTTCAAAATTGCGGCATCCTCCTGACCGGCAAAAGTCCACAGCTCAGCTCGCCTTTCTCTTCACCTTCTCCGTTTATTCCCCAGCCACCAGAGCAGTCCTCTGTGCATTCCCTGGCTAGCAGGGCTGATTTTTAGGTTAATTCTTAGGTCCTACCAACACTTGGGAATCTCCAAGCTGTCTGTGCCATGCTGTCAGGATTGCTCGGGTTCGCTGCCTGACTGCAGCTCCATCTGTCTCCTTTTTTTTTTTT
>NW_006922039.1:445709-446498 GCF_000298275.1 Orycteropus afer afer
ATCTGTGTTAATTGGTTTCCCTTTTCTTTGTTGAAGAGGGTCTGTGTAGTCTTTCTGCCTAGTCCGCCATCTTACCAGAACTCTGTATGGAGTCCTTGATGTCATCACACAACTCCCTTGGTTTTCAGTCCTTAGTGTTCAATGCATCACATCTACTCTTGAGATGGTCTGTAAATTCAGCTAGGATAAATTCCAGGTCATACTGTCCATGACTTGTCATGGACTTCTTTTAATTTAATTTAATTTTAATTGATGCCTGAGAATTCCTAGTGTTGTAATTAATAATGTGCTAAACCAAAACCAAACACACTGCCATCAAATCGATTCTGATTCATCGTGAGCCCCACTGTGTTTCCAAGGCTGTAAATCTTTATGTAAGAAGACCCCTTCATTTGTCTTCCATGGAGGGGCTGGTGAATTTGAACCAACAACATTTTGGTTATAGCCAAATGCCTTTCCCCCTGTGCCACCAGAGCTTCTTTTAATAATGTGCCAACCCTAGAAAATTATTTCCACATCCTGTTCCAACTGAAATGTTCATAGAGGTAGTTAATTGCTATCTTATATCATGAGAGATTACCAAGGAAACAAGCAAATTCTAATAAAGTGAAAAGATTCGTGTTTAGGGCAAGCTTCTCAGTGTCAGAAGAGCAATGAAGACATGTATTGAGATGTTAAAATTTGTAATTAACCAATGAAGTCAACATCCCCTACTTTATAATTTCATTAAAAGTATATGAAAATATTTGTTTTCTAGAAATTTAATTAGAAATTTACCATTTAATATTA
>NW_006922039.1:447218-449367 GCF_000298275.1 Orycteropus afer afer
TTGTATATATTAAAGGATGAAATAGTTAATAACACACTCAATGTATATGTAGTCCCAAATAAGCTTTAACTTGCATGCCAAATCTAATGATCAGTAGTAGCTATTGTAGCATAGTGCTTAGAAATGTCGTGAAACAAGGTCCAGGCTTAGTGTCAAAATCGATTTAGTTTTGTCTTTCCTGGGTATTGGCCCTGCCCTAGAGCTTCTTTTCAATTCAATTTAATTTGATCCAATATGATTCAGCTCAATTCCATTTGTTTGAATTTGGGTCAATTCAAATGTACATGGAAAGAGAAAAGTGATTTTTTTACACCATAAAATTTAGAAGTCATTCCATAGGATCTTAGATTTCATCTAGAAAAGAAGGTAATACATCCAAAATAAGTACAGAGTATACAAAAAGTAGTTAAAATGAATGGAAGAAATGAAGTAAAAGAACAGAACAGAAGATTTCAAAGAGTGGCTCAAGAAGACCAAGTAAAGCATTATAATGAAAGGCACAAAGACGTGGGGTTAGAAAATCAAAATGGAACAATATATGTGCCATTTCTAAAGTTGAAAGAAACTGAAGAAAACAAATTCAAGCCTAGACTTCCAATATTGAAGAATTGTATGGGCAAAATACCGAATGATGCAGGAAGTATCAAAAGAAGATGAAAGGAATGCATTGAGTCAATGTACCAACATTGATCAATGTTCAACCATTTCAGGAGATAGCAAATAATCAAGAACTGATGGTATTGAAGGAAGAAGTCCAAGCTACATTGAAGAAATTGGTGAAAAACAAAGCTCAAGGAACTGACTGAATATCCATCAAGGTGTTTCAACAAAAGGATGCAATGCTGGAAGCACTCACTTTTTCATGCCAAGAAATTTGGAAGACAGTTACCTGTCAAACTGACTGGAAGAGATCCATATTTGTTTCCATTCCAAAGGAAGATGACTCAACAGAATACAGAAATTATCAAACAATATTGTTAATATGATCGTTGTTGTTATTACGTGCTGTTGAGTCGGTCCCGACTCATAGCGACCCCTCCTTGAGTTTCCAAGGCAGTATCACTACGGAAGTAGATTGCCCAACCTTTCTTCCAAATAGTGGCTGATGGATTTGAACCTCCAGCCTTCTGGTTAGCAGTCAAATAAATGCTTTAGGCACTACGCCACCAGAGCTCCTACTAATATGCAAGTTAAATTTTGCTGAAAATAATTCACAAATGGTTGCAGCAGTACATAAACAGGAAACTACCAAAAACTCAAGCCAGATTAAAGAGAGGAAGTGGAATGAGGATATCATTGCTGATAGCATATGGATTTTGGCTGAAAGCAGAGAATTACAGAAATATATTTATCAGTGTTTTATTGACTATACATAGGACTTCAATTGTGTAGATCATAACAAATTATGGATAACATTGAGAAGAATATGAATTCCAAGACACTTAATCACACTTATGTGGAACCTGTATATAGACCAAGAGGCAGTCATTGGAATAGAACCAGGGGATACTGCATGGTTTAAAATCAAGAAAGGAGTGTGTCAGAGATGTATCCTTTCACCATAATTATTCAATTTGTATGCTGAGCAAAGAAACCAAGAAGCTGGTCTGTATGTAGAAGAACATGACATCAGGATTGGAGAAGACTAATTAATAAAATGTGCTGATGACAACTTTGCTTGCTGGAAGAGAGGAATATTTGAAGCACTTACTGATAAAGATAAAAAAAACTGTAGTCTTCAGCATGGATTGCAATTCAACATAAAGAAAGCAAAAATCCTCAGAAGTAGACCAAAAAGCAACATGATGATAAATGGAAAAAGATTGAAATTGTCAAGGAATTCATTTTACTTGGATCCATTATCAACACCCTTGCAAGCAGCAGTCAAGAAATCAAGTGACATATTGCATTCAGCATATGCTGCAAACGACCTCTTTAGCTGTTAAAGACCAAAGATGTCACTTTGAAGACTAAGATGCATGTCCACCAAGCCAGAGTATTTTCAATATTCTCATATGAATGTGAAAGCTGGACAATGAATAAAGAAGACTACAGAAGAATTGATGCATTTGAATTATTGTGCTGGTGAAGAATACTGAATATACCACACACTACCAGAAGAACAAACAAATCTGTCTTGGAACAAACA
>NW_006922039.1:449467-458130 GCF_000298275.1 Orycteropus afer afer
ATATTTATTTATTTATATTGTGATTTGGGTGCAAGTTTACAAAGCAGATTAGTTTTACTCTCAACAGTTCATGCATATTTGATTTCATGGCCATGATTATAATCCCCAACCATAAAAAATTCTCCTCCCCTCTCCTCTCTGTGACTAACCCTTCAGAATGCTTCTTATCTATGCATTCCTGTGTGTCTAGCTCTCCCTCTATGTGAATGCTGACGCTCTGGTATCTCATGGCTGATTGATCTAAGGAGTTCATCTCCCTAGGGTAGGTGAGTGCATCTCCCTGGGATAGGTATTCTTCTTGTAAGACTTTCTACTGTTGGGGTGAGAGAAAATCCATGGAAGTGAGTCCATTTCCAGGCCCGAAGGGTAACCCAGGGCCATAGTCTCCGGGGTTCCACCAGGCTCTGTCCAACCAGTAATTCCGGTCATTTTTGTGGTTTTGAATTTTGTTCCATATTTTTCCACCCCCTCTATCCAGGATCTTCAATTTCAATCCCTTTCCAAGTGGTTGGCCATGGTAGCCAGGCACCATCTAGTTCTGGTCTCAGGGTCATGAAGGCTGAGGTCCACATGATCCATCACATCTTTGGACTAATTTTTTCCAAATAACTTTATTTTCTTCACTCTTCTTTATTCCAGACTAGAGGAGACCAATAATTTCATCTTACGTGGCCACTCAAAAGCTTTGAGTGTTCTTCATCCTACTTACCAAAGTAAGATAAAGAACAAGATTTTAATGTACTGTGTTGTGCTAATTGAACATGATATCCCCTGAGATTATTGTCCCAAGCCTGTAGGCCCAATGATTCTCTCCCACAATGTGTTCGGTTGTCTCTGAGAAACTGCTCCAATCTTGTCTTCTGTTACTTCTGTAATGTATGTGGATACTTTTGCAGCACAAATGCATACGTAAGACTATCTTCAGCCAAACCTATCCTTGGTTTTGGGTATATTCCTGTTCGCCTACCCCACCTGATCTTCTCACCTATCTATGCATTTATCCATAGGCTAATGTTTGGTACCACTGGAACAGCAGTATTGTGCATGTAATAGTATTTACCTTTGTTGTCTATATCTTTTGTGCACATTTCTGTGTTCTCCTTTTCCCCATTGTCACTATGTTTGTTATAGACTCTTTCCATACCACCGTCTCCTCACCCAAATCAACATGTGATCCCCAACTAGTGCACAATTTTCTCTCCTCTTCCCTCCCATCCCTGGTAAACAACAAAGTGAATTTCCTTCCCTACATAAACCTTTCCTTGACTTTTTACAATGGACCCATACAATATTTGTCCTTTGGTGATTAACTTATTTCACTCAGTGCAATGTCCTCCAAATCCATCCACGTTGTGAGGTGATTCATTGATTCTTCATTATTCTTTAATATTGCATATCATTCCACTGTGGGGATGTACCATAATTTGGTTACCCATTTATCTGTTGATGGGCATTTAGGTTGTTTCCATAACTTTGTTATAGTGAATTTCGCTTCAATTAACATGGGTGTGCATATGCGTATTCATGTCTTGGCTCGCTCTCCTTTAGGATATATTCCTAATAATGAAATTGCTGGATCAAATGGTATTTCTATTTTCAGTTTTTTTAAGGAAACACCATATCATTTTCCACAGTGGCTGTACCATTTTGCAGTCTCACCAGCAGTGTATGAAAGTTCTAATTTCTCTGTACCCTTGCCAACATTTGTTATTTTCTGTCTTGTTGAACTTTGTTATTATTGCTGGGGTGAGATGTTATCTCGTTGTTTTGATTTGCATATCTCTAATAGCCAATGATCATGTCATTTCACAAACTTTGGACATATTAACAGGAAGGATCATTCCCCTGGAGGATATCATACTTGGTAGAGAGTAAGCAATAAAGAGGAAGATCCTCAAGAACATTGATTGACACACTGGCTGCAACAATAGATGCAAGAATAATAGTGGGATTGCTGGATCAAATGATATTTTTACTTCCAACTTTTTAAGGAAGCACCATACAGTTTTCCACAGTGGTTGCACCATTTTGCAATCCCATCACCAGTATGTGAGAGTTCCAATCACTCTACACTCTCTCCAGAATTTGTTGTTTTCTGTCTTACTGAATTTTACAATTACTACTGTGGTGAAATGATATCTCATTGTTGTTTTGATTTGCATTTCTCTAATCGGTAATGATTGTGAGCATTTTTTTTATGTGTTTGTTGGCCCCCTGAATGTCTTCCTTGATGAAGTGTCTGTTCATGTCGTCTGCCCATTTTTCAATTGGATTTACTTTTTTGGTGTTGAGGTGTTAAAGTTTTCTGTAAGTTTTAGACAGAAGTTCCTTGTTGGATATGTCACTGCCAAATATTTTTCCCAGTCTTTAGGTTCTCTTTTTACTCTTTTGGAGAAGTCTTTGATGTACATACATATTTAAGTTTTAGAAGGCCCCAGAAGTCTAGCTTATTTTCTGCTGTTTGTGCATTTTTGGTTATCTTTGATAGTGTATTTATGTCATAAATTAGGGCCCCTATTTTTGCCCTTATTTTTTCTTTGATGATCTTTATACTAGTAGGGTTTCCATTTAGGGCTTTGATCCATATAGTTTTGTATATACTTTGAGGTATAGATCTTGTTGCATTTTTCTGCAGATATCCAGTTTTGCCAGCACCATTTGTTAAAGAGACTGGCTTTTCCCAATTTAATGTATTGTGTCCCTTTATCAAAGATCAGCTGTCTTTAGGTGGATGGATTTACTTCTGAGTTCTCAATTATGTTCCATTTGTCTATGTGTCTACGGTTGTATCAATATCAGGGCTGCTCTGACTATTATGATAGTATAGTCTACTTTGAAATCAGGAAATATGAGACTTCCAACTTGGTTCTTCAGTAGTGCTTTGCTTGTGAGAGGTCCCTTTCTTTTCCATATAAAGTTACTGATTGGTTTTTTCCATCTCCTTAAAGAATGTTGATGGATTCTGAATTGGGATTGCATTATATCTATAGATTGCTTTAGGTAGTATTGATATTTTCACAATATTATGTCTTCCTATCCATGAATATAATACATTTTCTCATTCATATAGGTTTCTATTAGTTCTTGTAGTAGTGCTTGGTAATTTTCCTTATATAAGTCCTTTTTTTTTCATTAATTTTATCTCTAAGTATCTTAACACATTAATAGCTGTTGTAACTGGTATTGCTTCCTTTATTTCCTCTTCGGAGTTCTCTTTGCTGCTGTAGAGGAATCAACTAATATTCGTATGTTGATTTTTATACCCTGCCACTTTGCTAACTAGTTTTCTTGCTGAGTCTCTGAGATTTTCCATGTGTAGGATCATATCATCTGCAAATAGGGACAGTTTTACTTCTTCTTTTACCAATTTTGGATGCCTTTTATTTCCCTTTCTTTGCTTTATTGTCCTGGAAAGGACTTCCACTGTCATGTTGAATAGGAGCGGTCATAGTGGGCTTCCTTGTCTGGTTGCCATTTGCTAGAAAATGCTCACAGCCTCTCTCCATTAAGAATAATTCTGGCTGTTGGTTTTGTGCTGTTCTTGTTCTTCTGTCAAGTCAGTTCCAACTCATAGTGACCTCCATGTGCAACAGAATGAAACATTGTCCAGTCCTGCTCCATCCTCACAATGCTTGTGATACTTGAGCCCATAATTGCAGACACTGTATCAATCCATCTTGTTGAGGATCTTCCCTATTTTTGCTGACTCTCTACTTTACCAAGCAAGATATCCTTCTCTACAGAATGGTATCTTTTGACAACATGACTAATGTAGGTGAAACAAAGTCTGGCCATTCTTGCTTCCAAGGAGCATTCCGGCTGCCCTTCTTCAAAGACAGATTTGTTCATTCTTCTAGCAGTCCATGATATTTTCAGTATTCTTTGCAAACATGACAATTCAAAGGCATTAACTGTTCTTCAGTCTTCCTTATTCGTTGCCCAGCTTTCACAAGCAAATGAGGTGATCAAAAAGACTATGGCTTGGCTTAGGCACACTTTAGTCTTCAAAGTAACATATTTTTTTCTTAACCAAAAATAGTTGTTGTTTTTTTAATTATGTATTTTAAAGAGCTTTTTTTTTTTTTTTTTTTTTTTATCAGCATATTTGCCCAGTGCAATACAATGTCTGATTCTTGACTGCTGCTTGCATAGGTTTTCATTGTGGGTGGATCCAAGTAAAATGAAATGCTTGACAACTTCAAACTTTTCTCAATTTATTGTGATGCTGCTTATTGTTCCATTTGTTAGGATTTCCATTTTCTTTATGTTGAGGTGTAATCCATACTGAAGACTGTAGTCTTTGATATTCATCAGTCATCTTCACTTTCAGCAGCAAGGTTGTGACGTGTGCATATCGCAGGTTGTTAATGATTCTTCCTCCAATCCTGATGCCATAGTCTTCTTCATATAGTCCAACTTCACAAATTATTTGTTCAGCATGCAAATTGAATAAGTATGGTGAAAGGATACAACCCTGATGTACGCTTTTATCCCCTTGTTCAAAAGCAGCAAAATTACTTTCATAATGAAGTCCAAGCAACATGTTCAGCTGAAACTTAATTGGAAACACATAAAAGGCTTATTATTTGTAAGTAAAGTGTTCCTATGAAACCTTTCGTAAGCCAAAATGATGTAAAGCAAAGAAGGAATTATCATTAATTTATATTGGAAATTATATATATATATATATGTATCGATTTGGCTGAAGATAATTTTACATATGCACTTGTGCTATAAAATTAGCCACATACATTACAGAAGCAACAGAAGGCAGAGTTGGAGTAACTTCTCAAAGACAACCAAACATCTTGAAAGAGAGAATCATCGGTCCTGCAGGCTTGGGACTATAGTTTCAAGGGCCATCGTGCTCAACTGGCACAACATAGTATATAAAATCTTGTTCTACAACCTACTTTGATGAGTGGCAACTGGGGTATTAAAAGTTTTCAAGCGGCCATCTAAGATGCAACTATTGGTCTCCTCTCATCCAGAGCAAAGAAGGGTGAAGGAAATAAAAGGCATCTGGAAACAAGAATTAGATGGACTCTGAGGACTTCAGCCTTCATGACCCCGAGACCAGAAAAACTAGATGGTGCCCAGCTTTCAATGTCAACTGTTTGGAAAGGGATCAAAACTGGAGATCCTGGATAGAGTGGAAGAAAAAATGTGGAACAAAATTCAAAAACACAAAAATGACCAGAATTATGGGCTGGATAGACTGGTAGAACTCCCCAGACTATGATCTCAGGTTACCCTTTTGGCCTAGAAATGGACTAACTTCCATGGGTTGGCTCACAGGCCAACAGTAGAAAGACCTACATGCAGAATACCTATCCCAGGGAGATGCACTCACCTATTCCAAGGAGATGTACCCCTTAGATTAATCAGCCATTAAACACCAGAGGGGCAATATTCACATAGAGGGGAGGCTGGACAGACAGGAATGCATAGTTAAGAAGGGTACAGGGAATTTAAAAGAGAAAAAAATAATGGGAAAAAATATTTGAGCTTTTCAAGACCCTTACATGTAAAACCTAAAATAACATTAACATAGATGTAGTCCCCAGATTATGAATGAGATCTGCTCCTGTGTCTTTACAAATTTGTATGTCAGTTGAAACAGGTGTATATGGTCTCTGGTGGCATAATACCTAAGGCATTTGACTGCTAACCAGAAGGCTGGTGGTTCAAACACACCAGCCACTCCTAGGAAGGAAGATAGGGCAATGTACTTCCACAGAGATAACTGCCTCAGAAACCCAAGGAGGGATCACTATGAATCTAATCGACTCGATGGCAGTGAGGTGTTTTTTTTTTTTTTCAGGATTTTTTTAGTTCAATGATTTAAAAACTGCATATGCAGCAAGTGAAGGTGATCATGATGAAGAATTTGTTGCAAGTAGGAATTGGTTCAATTATTTCAAAGTAAAGGCAAATTTAAACAACATTGAAGGAGGGCTTCTAAACAGCACTGCCCCACTCAAAGATGGAGGCGAACCACATCACTTTGAATATGTGCGGCTTTCCACGTTCCTGCCAGTCAATCTCACCATCATCAGGCTTCTGAAAGGGCTCACTATGCCCCTTCTGAGTCCCTAATTCCTGAGCTTTGACTTGCCATTTTTTCCTGGTTACTGTGATGAATCACCCTAATTGTAAACATTCAACTCTGTTACTGTTTCATATTTTCACACGTGACAGTTCAAATCCCAGTTCAAATCCCTGTTTTTAAGGGCTGTTAGGAGTCCTAAATTCAAAGATTCTTTACCTAGGGACTGCCTGTATAGTGTTCACAGACACAGTTCAAAGCTATGGCAGCTCGATGCTGACATGTTGAGGGTAGTTCCAGGGAAAGGAACTGGGCTATGCCATCCTTGTTGCTCAAGGTACACACTGCCTCTTTAACAGCTCACTCACTACAAAACAAATGCTGAATGCTAGTTTTGCTTTTTGACTATTTTAATAGTAAAAATTCTCTTTGGATTTCTTTCAGTTAGTAAAAGCAGGTACTAACATAGCTCTTCAGTAAAAGTGAAGTGGTGTAAAGTGAACTTTCAAAAAGCAGGGAATACCTGTATCAAGTGCTTGTTAAGACAAGGTGAAAAAAATAAATAAACTCCAACTCCTTCTTCCACCCAGCCTGACACATTGCTATCAACTGTAAATAATAATGTGTGACAGAATGCACTTAGGATGCCAGTTATCTATGATTCCTTCCTCATGCAAATTATTATTATTATTTAGAAAGGGTCAGAGATGCTTCAATAAACTAATCTAGGGTTGTTTTTTTAAATGAATTTTAATACATGAATCAGATTGGCATTAATTATATAGTTGATTTTTGTGGTGAAATGAGTTCCTTTATGTGGCTGGTTGCCTTGGTTCTTTAGAAAAACAGCTTGAGAGATTTTTCCCCTAAATCCTAAGGATTTATCTTTGTCTTAGTTTTCTACTTCAAAAGGGTTTGTTACTTTTTTCCAGGTTGATTTGCATTTCCTGGGTAAGCTGTTAACTTTTTGTCTGGCCCTGAGCTGCCACCTGCCCTGTGATTGGTCTATTTTGCCTATGTTGCAGGAATTGGTCAATATATTTATGCAAATGAAGTGACTGGAGGTTAGTATGCAAATAACGTGACTATGGTCTACCCAAGAGGTGAATGGTCACTTTGTGGGCCTGGAGAGAAGACCCAGGCCTTGAAAGTGACCAGGAGTTTGCTTACCTATGCAGTCAACTGCACAGAAGTTGGGAGGCAGAACAGAAGAAAAAGAGAAGTAAAAGGGAGGAAAGGCAAGAGAGGCAAGAAGACAGAAGAAACAGAAAGAGAAGGGGAGGATTTCTTAAAAGAGTTGAAATAAAGGTCAAGGGATTTGACACTGACGACAACAGGAGGCCTGGAAGAGGCCCTGTGGCAGAGTCTGTGGTGATGGCAGAGACCTGCTGCTAGGAATGCAGCTAAGAAAGCTGAAAGAAACTGCTATGCTGGTTATAAACTGGTCAGTTAGCAGTGGAAAGGCCAAAAGGAAGCCTGTCCTGAGGGGGCTGAGAGGAGGCCTGCACCACTGAGAGCGGGTGTGCATGGCAGAGATATCCTGCATTGAAAAAGGGTGGCGAAGCTGTCCAGATTTTGCCTACATGCACCCTGATCTTGATCCTGAGTTGTGACCTGTTGATTCTGATACCAAATTATACCGTGTTATTTCCTTAATAAACCACTTAATATGATATGTGAATTCTGTGTGACCATCGCAACAAATGATCGAGCCCAGCAGAGAAGTAAGTAGGGCCATGGGGAAGAATGGCTGGTGTCAGAACTGGAAAAGGGTTGGAGAGTGGAGATATGCCTGGTCTCCACCAAATAGGAATAAGCTTTAGGCTGACCCTTATTCCCATTATCCTCCCTGAAGTTAGACAAGTTCTGATGCTACTATTACTACCATTTTACTACCCTAAAGTATGATAAAAATTGTGGAGAAAAGTTCTGTAATTGATTTTTTATTCCAGAGATTCTTCTATATCTAGATATTAAATTGATTAAACAAATTTCATTATTTTCACATAAATTTCTGCTTAGGAGAGGGGAATCTACTAAAATTCCTTTATTTTCAAGCATTACAAAATTCTGATCTTTGATCTGATTGAAAAAGAAAAAGAAAGGTCACCATATTTTAGAATGATAATAGTGCAATGGCCCTAGAATGGCTGGTAAATGTAGAGAGGAAGTTAACTTGAAAATAAATATTTAAACAACCTAATTCCATAATCTTAGAAAAAATATGTACAAATGAATTTGAATATGGGCAACATTTATATGGTTTTATGAACAAATGAAAATATTCATTTGATTTAGTGATGGGGTTGTGGGATTATTCTCTTGGATTTATGTTATTTTAATTTGGTGCTTTCAAACATAATATTTTTAAATAAGAAAAATTAAAAATGGCCCAGTATTCTAGTCCATTTTTAAGCATATAAGGAAAGATGTTTATAAACATTTCGTTTTTGTTCCAGGTACAATAAGCAGGTATTCCCAAGTGTTTCTACATGTTGGTCATTGTGGTCATTAAGTCCAGTTTTCATTAGTCTATCTCTATAATGTTTTGGAGGAGCTCTGGTAGCATAGTGGCTAAGGCACTTGACTGCTAACCAGAAGGCTGGCGGTTCAA
>NW_006922039.1:459765-460402 GCF_000298275.1 Orycteropus afer afer
CTAACCAGAAAATTGGTGGTTCAAACCCACCAGCCACTCCATGGAAGAAAGACTGGGCAATCTACTTCCATAAAGATTTACCACCTCGGAAACCCAATGGGGGTTGCCATGAGTCGGAATCGCCTGGATGACAGAGGGTTTGGTTTGATGTGAAGGATTCGGTATAGTCTGGTATAAGAGGAGATCCATGGGGAGGTGTGACACCAACTCTAGTGATGCTATTGTGGAGGGGAGGATAGGGGGTCTATGGAAAGGGCTGGGTGAGGAGCTGTTTAGACATTTTCAAGAGCCCAAAATTTTCAGCCTTCTGAAGACAGGCAAAATTCCTCTCCACAACAGTTTTTCACATACCCTAAAAGGAGATTCTTGGAAAACCTCAGAGTTGAATCTAATCTCGGAAAACCTCAGAGTTGAATCTAATCTTAGAGCATTCTTCTCTGCAATAGTTTAAAGTTGACTAACAACAACAACAACAACAACCAATATCAAACCAATGACCGAAAGCCAGATGAATTATGCGAAGATATCAAGAACATTATCCATGAAGAAAGCAAGAGATCACTAAAAGACAAGAAAAGAAGAGAAGGCCAAAGTGGATGACAGAGGAGACTCTGAACCTTGCCCTTGAGCGGAGAAT
>NW_006922039.1:461633-466987 GCF_000298275.1 Orycteropus afer afer
CACCAGCCACTCCTCGGAAGGAAGGTTGGGCAATCCTACTTCTGTAGTGATACTGCCTCGGAAACCCAAGGAGGGGTCACTATGAGTCGGGGCAAACTCGATGGCAAATAACAACAACAAGGATATTAATTATACATTTTGCGGCAGCATCTGTCTCTTTAACTGAGACTTCGTTGTTATGGAGGCCTCTAAGTTTTGTGGCACTGAAGTACCATTAAAAAGTCATTTTATGGCTTTCCAAGCATTAGAATCTTAGTATTACCATCGCAAAGAATTCTTCACCTACTACCTAGAGATAATGCTACCATTATGTTGGAGACTAACGGAGTGAAGATAAAGGCCAAACAAAACAGGGTCCTCTGTTCCATTTGACCCTGTGATCATTTAGCACTTATTTGGTGGCCAGTACAGCTGTCAACTTTGACTTTCCAATGCACTGAGAAAAGTATACAATCTATATAGCCCTTCCTAAGAAAAACTGATTCACTGATTTACCTTAAAAAAAAAAAAAAAAAAAAAACTTATGAATTCTTTCCGCCCAGGGTGCCACCTACTATTGTGATTTTGAGATCAGCACCCTAAACATATAATTTTGAAAAAGGAGAAGAAGAAAGAAGGAAAATATTTTTTTTTTAAATAAGAAAAATGTAAAAATCATTTTAATTAAAAAAAAAAATTCTTGGCACGGAGCACGAGGGAAGTTACTTAGCACGGTTCCGGGTTTCCTCGCGCCCCGCCCGCACGCCCTACCACAGCTACAGGCTCTTGGTCCCTCAGTCGATCTGTCCTGTGGTGAGCAATCCGTGTCCATCGGTCCGCGCTCTGCCCGCCCGCCGCACATCTGCTCTTCTCTTCTGACTCCGCCCCGCATCTGTCCGGAACCGCCTCGCGTCTGAGCTGACCCACTGCGCGTCTGCCAACCAGTCCCTCCGGACCTGCTGCGAGGCTGCCGTGATCACCGCGCGTCACTCGGTCCGTACCCAGTGGGTATCTTGGGTATCTGAGCGGTCTCCGGTTCCCTGCGCGCGTGTGTGTCTGTCTCTCTGTCCGATCCGCTGCCTGCAGCCTGCCTGCTGGTCCCAGCGCACCAAGTGTCTAGTCTGCCTTTTCGCTGACGCCGACTGTGTGTAGCGGCCTTAGTCAGCTGGGAGCCCGCCTGAGACCCGCCAGGCAGCCGGCGGAGGAATACTTGTTCAGCCCCTGCCCTTGTTGATCTAATTTTAAACCAACAGGAGCTCGAGGCCTATATTTATACTGAAAACGAGTCGCGAGGCCTTGGTCGGCAGTGCTAGATTTGGGGAGCCAGACAGCTGCTTGATGATTTCTTACAATTTAACAGGGAAAGGGTAATTTCTTCCTTAATAATGGCTTTTAAAACTGATTTTAAACCTGATCGGGTAAAAATCATAAACCCCTTTAGGGAGAACAGATTCCTTATTGGGATGCCTTTTTGTCTGATGCGTTTGTTCTGAGCCTGCTGACCAGCTGTTTCTGAACTTCATTTTCTCAGCCTCAACAGTGATTCTGAGTCTGCTTTAAGCTTCCTTCGCCTTGGCTTTTTCTCTTCTTCGAGAACAGCTGCTTGGCCCATAGCTTAGAGAAAGCAGTCTTTTTCCTCTCCCAAGAGAGACTCCTCCCTGTGCTTAGAGAGATGGGGAGTGGGGAGCCTAATCCTGCTGGCAAGAAAAAGAAGTACCTCAAGGCTGCCCTGTACGTGGGTGACTTGGATCCGGATGTCACCGAGGACATGCTGTATAAGAAGTTCAGGCCTGCTGGTCCTCTGCGCTTTACAAGAATCTGCCGTGACCCAGTGACCCACAGTCCCCTAGGTTATGGCTATGTTAACTTCCGCTTTCCTGCTGATGCTGAGTGGGCACTCAACACCATGAATTTTGATTTAATTAATGGCAAACCATTCCGCCTCATGTGGTCTCAGCCAGATGACCGCTTAAGAAAGTCTGGAGTTGGAAACATCTTCATCAAAAATCTGGACAAATCCATAGACAATAGAGCCCTTTTTTATTTATTTTCTGCTTTTGGGAACATTCTCTCCTGCAAAGTAGTATGCGACGACAATGGCTCTAAAGGCTATGCCTATGTACATTTCGACAGCCTGGCCGCTGCCAACAGGGCGATCTGGCACATGAATGGAGTGCGCCTCAACAACCGCCAGGTGTATGTTGGCAGATTCAAATTCCCGGAAGAGCGGGCAGCTGAAGTCAGAACCCGGGATAGAGCAACATTCACGAATGTGTTTGTGAAAAACTTTGGGGACGACATGGATGACGAAAAACTAAAAGAACTTTTCAGTGAATATGGGCCAACTGAGAGTGTCAAAGTGATAAGAGATGCCAGTGGGAAATCCAAAGGCTTTGGATTTGTGAGATACGAGACACACGATGCTGCCCAAAAGGCTGTGCTAGACCTGCATGGGAAGTCCATCAACGGGAAAGTGCTATATGTAGGTCGAGCGCAAAAGAAAATAGAACGCCTGGCAGAGTTAAGGCGGAGATTTGAAAGGCTGAGATTAAAGGAGAAAAGTCGACCTCCCGGGGTGCCTATCTATATTAAGAACCTAGATGAGACCATCGACGATGAAAAACTAAAGGAAGAATTTTCTTCCTTTGGATCAATTAGCCGGGCCAAGGTGATGATGGAAGTGGGGCAAGGCAAAGGGTTTGGTGTTGTCTGCTTCTCCTCTTTTGAAGAGGCTACCAAAGCAGTAGATGAGATGAATGGTCGCATAGTGGGCTCGAAGCCCCTGCATGTCACCCTGGGCCAGGCCAGGCGCAGGTGGTGAGAATGATAATGCTCAATTTGTTTCAGCCTTAAGCTGGTGCCCACTTAGTTTGGGCTACTTTGTGATATGAGGTTATTTTCTGGCAATTCACAGGTTTTTTTAAGTGAATACTTTCTTTTGGAAGAAAAAAAAGTGAAATGTAGCAAACCTTGTTCATTCTAGTGAAGAACATAGTTTCTAATTGTAAAATTGTCATTTTGTACTATTTTTTGATATAATCTCTTTAGGAATATGTAGAATAAAGTCTATTCCTCAACATTTTTTTTTTTCCTGAATCAGCCAAGGTGAGGTAATTGATCGACTGTATATATTTTGTTTAATTGTTTAAATAATACAACTAAATTTAATTTCTTCCATGAAAACATTCTCAAAGTGGTCCTTATTTCTGATTCTATCTGAGTAAAAACTTCTAACTTGTTTTTGAGTAATCAGTAAGAGGAGAGGAAAATGTGTGTGATCCGATTAACTTTTGTGTAAAATTACACTTTAAGTTATTATGTAAAATGAATATTCTTTTAAAAAGATTTACAGTCTCTTTTTCTTTTATTTTTGTTTGCTTTTTAATATAATATGACCATTCCACATATCTGATAGTGGCTTTGACTGAAGTGCTGGGAGGTTTTGTTTTGTTTTTTAACCTTTATGCCCAGAGAAGTGAATATATATATATATATTTTTTAATCAATACCTCAAAAATTAACACTTTGTGCTTTCACTATTTAAATTATGGTTTAATTCTTAGAAATCTTTACTGAGAGATTTGATATTTGATGACAGTCTAAGGCGCACTCTTACCACTCATTTTTCTAAATTTCTTTGTATGTATGCTTGCATCATGTTAAATTAATAAGAAAGATGAGTAATGGCACTGAATTACCTTTACATATAGATAATTTAATATTTGCCTTCAATCTTTATCAGGTGTCAATAAAAAGGGCAAAAAAATCAATAGAATGGTTTTGGAAAACTACTTTGAAAACTATCCTTTAAACTTGTCATTATCTCATAAATTGTTCAATGTATCAGTTTGATCACATTTACAGCTATTTCAAAGTTAAAGAAGTTGTCTCCTCTGTGTCACATGCCTCCATTTTTTAGTGTGGTTCCCTTTGCATCTTGGATGCTTGGAAACTTCAAAGTTATGCTTTGTTCTATATTGCAGATACATTATTTAACCTGTGACTTCTGGTATAAATATCTAGTTTTTCACCAGTTTCCTAGTCTCGCCACTCTTGTTGCTTCCATCCATATCACATTTATTTTTGTGGGTTTTTTTTTTTTTTTCTGTATTGCCTCCCCCCCCCCTTTTTTTTATCAGTTAAAATCCATTTTGAGAGTAGGGAAATATATGCCTAATTTATGTAAAATTTAATTACTTTTTAAAAATGTGATTCATTCATACCAAAGATCTCAACATAAAGTGTTTTGTCTCTCTTTGCAGTTGGTTTTCATTGCCTTATATATAAATTTGTTTCATATATAATTAATACAATATAAATATATAATTATGTTAATACTTTTGTTAACTCTTTGACCATAAAATTATATTAAAATAAACTGTTTTATGTTATTGTTTATCTACAAATTACATGTATATTCACATCAAACATTTTCAAAATAGAAATTGTTGTTTTTATTGATTATAAACATTTCTTCATTGTCTACATTTTTTTAACATTCTCATTGTTAAAAAATTCTACATTCTCATTGTTAAAAAAATGTAGATGATGAAGAAATTTATAAAGAAAGAATTAAAATTCCCACCATTGAGAGATATCACTATGAATATTTTCAACGCATATCTTTCCATTTCCTTTTTTTCCACATTTTCACACACAAAAAAAAAAATAAATTAAAAAAAGGAAAGAAAGAAAGAAAACATACTGTATTGTACCATTTGGGATTTTTAAAAATTTTAAACTGAATCCTAATCATCTTACCATGTCAATAAATATCACTCAATATATTAATTTTAGTGACTGCATAGTATTCCATTGTGTGGATGCACTACAGCATAAGTAGTTTATTATTAAGATTTATACGTTTTTAAATATTTCTTACATCTGTAAACAATTCTTTGATGAACATCCCCTGCTTAGAACTTTATGAGTTATGTGAGCTTGAGAAAAAAAAAAAAACTACATCATATAAAACATTAATTCTGCTAAAGAAAAATGTATACCATATTGATAAATAGATATCAGAAGTTTGGAACACCTTCAAGATATAGTCTGCATTCAAATTAACAAAAGAAAAACTTAAAAACTAAAAGGAAATAATTTTTCATATTTTATGAGCATAGTTGCTTTAATTATTGTGACCATTAAAATATGTGGAAAAAATGCAATTCCAAATAAATTTAAAAATAATTATATTGGTAGTTATTTGTCATATGTACTCTGTTACTTTTTTCCCCATTACCAGTTTCCATTTAAATTTATAAACCTGAAGTGTCAGTGTTAGCCTACATCATTTACTTTGCTTTGATTCAATATACATGTATACAGATTCCTAGAAGCTGAAGAAGCAATCATCAGGTATAAACATTTAATAC
>NW_006922039.1:467166-471335 GCF_000298275.1 Orycteropus afer afer
GAAAAATCAAAGAAAATATAGTCTCCTTTTGAACACCAACACCTGGGTAGATATCAATCGTATGTTTTTTAGATTTAGCTGTATTTAATAGACTTCTCATAATTAATGCTTCCAAACAGAAGGAGTAAAACAACTGAACAGCTTAAATCAGTGATAAAGCATTAAATTTTATTGTTTAATATTCCACGTGATCACTGGTTTAAAAATTCCTATTAATGGTCAGTGGGAGAGTGAACAAGTTCAGAGAAGTTTTGGTTTGTTTGTTTGTTTTTAACTGCACAAAACAGTCACTTATACAAACTTCAAATATGCTCAACAAGAAAAAAAATAAGAATATTGCTTTGTGATTGCAAATCATCATACCATAGGTAATTTTGGGGAGGCTCTTTTGTCCAGATTTCACATATAACTACTGCCTGTCTAGTTATATCTGTGGTTAAGGAAGAAGACAAAATGTTGCACATGTAGAAAAATTTAAAAATGATTATTTTGTTAAAGGGATACTTAGGAGTGGGCTGAACACCATCTTCCATATAAATATATGGCCTATTTTTAAAGAAATAGGTAAAAATGCATCAATAAATGACTGAAGATAAATTTTACAGGTGGTCCAGCATTCCATGAATACTTGTTGAATGAATGAATTCATAATGTGTGATTTACATCTGTCTGTTTGGTTGCTTTACAGTTATGTTCTCAATATTTTATTAAATAAATTGTAACAAAATAAGCCATTTTTATTAAATGTCATCCTATGAAAAAAAATAATTGTGAATTGATTGGCAACATAGGGTGGCTTATGAAATAGTTTTAAGGTGTTAGTGTTTTCATTCTTAAGTCTCTTTTTTCATTTTTGTTCAATATTTGATTGATGAGCCTGTCCATGCAAGCAAAGCTTAATAATTGGCACAACTTAAATAATAGCATTCTCTTTGTAGAGTAACAAGTTAATGGGATGCTGCTTCAAAACCAAAACAATTGCTTCTATGTTGAACCAAATGACCACAATAATCCCTGAGTGACTAATGCTTGTCCATTTGAAATAAATCAATTCTTACATTTTTCAAGGTATTATTTCTTGCCCATGAAATGTAAACTAGCAAATGATTTCTTGGAGCCTCAAGAAACTTAATGCATTTAACTTTGCTTCAGGGGATTGCGATCTGTGTTTAGAAATACTATCATTGAAATCTGTGAAGAGAGAGTACTAACTAACTTAAAGTACAAATACTTAGGATATAATTCCTATGAAACTTTAAGAAATTAACTCCAAGTATTTTCATCCTCAAAAGTTAAAGTCAATGTTAAAAGATCTCCCATTTGACAAAAAAAAAAAAAAAAATATCATTTCAATAAATTTCCCATAAAAATAATTGGGAGACTTTAAAGTACATTTTATTGATTTTTAATATTTAATGCTTTAGGGAGCCTGCAGGAAAAGAAATGAGTCCTGATATTATATGGCATGACTAGCTCAGTCATGTGAGAAAATTAGTTTCATTGTTCGAGAATTAAAAGTGAAACACCAGATGTTGGCATTCTTTGTATGAAAAAAATAAGACTTGTACGATGGAAAACAAACACGTTTACATCCATTTGAATTTGATTTCAAACCTACAAAAGGTGAATTACACTTTTCAAAATTTAAAGACTTTTAAAGTCAGTATTTGGGGGCACTTTAACTGTAATTTTAAGCTTATTATTTACACCGAATGGCAAGTGACTTTTAATTGTTTTCACCTCTCTTTAAAGAACTGTGGTGGCATAGTGTCTAAGGCACTTGATTGCTAACCAGAAGACTGACGGTTCAAACCCACTAGCCACTCCTTGGAAGGAAGGTTGAGCAATCTACTTCCATAGTGATATCGCCTTGGAAACCCAAGGAGGGGTTGCTATGAGTCAGAGCTGACTGGGCGGCAGTGAGTTTGGGTTTCTTTGGTTTGAAGACTTTGGGACGACTAAATATCTGAATAGAGCCAACATAGAAAAGAATTAGCAAGCTTTTCTTTTACCTTGCCTTAAGAAGCCCAAAATGGTTTTATTGCACAAAAATTTATTATATGCTTAATGTTATTATATGCTGTTGAGTCAGACCCCACTCATAGCGACCCCTCCTTAGCTTTAAATAAAGAAGTAAGTACCTTGCTACAGTTTTGGTTTTATTTTTTCCTTTTCTGTGACAAATATACACTTTATTACATCATGGTCAGGTCCTTAAGCCAAGTCAATTTGAAGAATTTGTTTCCTTATTCACTACTGAATTTTATAAAGGGACAATTTTTAAATTAACTCAAAATTATTGAGATGAACATGGAGAATTAAAGAGTAATTCAAAGGTTAGGAATGGAAATGAATAATGAGAGTAAAAATTCTGGCTAGAAAGATATCTATTTTAAGGTGAAATATCTTGAACAATCTGAATACATTTTATATGGTTATTCTCATCATCAATTTGATTATTACAGTGATCAGATGATGCTAAACCTAAGTGAAATTTTCTGAAATAATTATTGGTGCTAATCCACTCCTCACCACTCTCTTACCTCCATCACATAATCTCAACCCCACTCTTCGTTAACACTCAAAATTACATAAAGTATTTGTGGTTTACATAGTTGATATAAACATCACTTCACTTTGAACTATTAAAAAAAAAACCTCACTGCCGTCAAGTCAGATCAGACTCATAGCATCCCCTCCTTGGGTTCCTGAGGCGGTATCACTATGGAAATAGATTGCTCAATCTTCCTTCTGAGGAGTAGCTGGTGGGTTTGAACCACTAGCCTTCTGGCTGGCAGTCAAGTGCCTTAGGCACTACCCTACCAGAGGTCCTTTGTAGTATTAGATGTACATATCCGTGATAATGTACCATTTTGTTTGAAGTTTCAGGATTTGCATGTTAAATCATTGTAGTTGGTTGGAATTTTTCTGTTTATCTGTGGATAAATGTATCTATCTAAAGATATAATTTAAAAAAAAATCCTAATTTCAGAATGATGCTAATTAAACCAGCAACAAAGCTAAAAGTGCTTTTGAAATTTTGATTCCATAATACACCCACGGGCTGGCATTTGAGTACTAAAGGCTGAATGATAGAACTAGAAGTGTATATTGCTAATATGGGATCAATTTTCAATTTTGAGGAATGAAAGCATAGTTCAAGCATGACAAGAAATACTGCTTAGAGAACCTGTTGAACTTTTATTTATATGTGCACCCATTAGTTGTTTTGTGAAGACGAACTTTAATAATGTGAACCTTCTCAGGCAAAGAGTAAGAAATATATGAAGACAGAGAATTTTCTGAAAATGCTGCTATATTTTGATACAAATGAAGCAAACCGAAAGAATGAAAAGGAAGTATGCAACAGATTTGTTCCTTGCTTAAGTCTAAAAGAAAAACAGTTCTACTCTAGGCAGAATGATTTCCTCACATTGATGGGTCATTTTTACTAGTTTTTAATCTTTAAATTGTGAAATATGTATAGATGTATTTATGTGAGAGATGTACACAATCATGCACCACTTAACATCCATATGTTCTGTCAAATAGAATGTTATGTGATTTGGACAAACACCATCTTAGTCTGGTCAGTAGCATCACTATGGGAATATGGTGGGCACGTAGTATCACGATGAGTGACACTGTCAGAGGGGTGATACTAAAATGACTGCCTATAAAGTGTATGTGCAGTGTTTCAGCAGAAATTTATTATTTTTTTATAAAAAATATTCCTTTAGTCAGTTATAACAACAAAAACATTTTTCATAAACACAGCTTACAATCAATATATACACAAGGCTAAAATTCCATGCTGATTTACTTTTTGAATCTTCTAATATTCTCTGCTCAGCGTTGTCATTATTACCCAATTATAATGATGCTTCCAATCACGTGGTTTCATCTGCACGCACTACAAGCACAGGCTGTTGTTTTTGTTGCTGCCAGTGTTTTCACAGTCGCTGATTTTGACAAATTTTCTAGTGCTTTAGCTACAAAATTGTGGTAACATTTATGAACCTATATCAATAACTTTCTTTTAGAATGAAGTAGTGATTAAAGGATAAGGAGGAAAAAAAAAGGCTTTTAGTCACTTACCAATGTTGTAACTAATAATTTTTAGGGAGTTCTGGTGATTCTGTGCCTAAAACATTCGATTGCTAATCAGA
>NW_006922039.1:471650-474765 GCF_000298275.1 Orycteropus afer afer
TTTTTTTAATTCTATGACTGAAGCTGGTAAAAAACTTTACTAAGGATTCTGTATGGTCTGTATGGGAGGAGGTCCATGGGGGGAGGGAGTGACACCAACTCTAGTAATGCCACTGAGTCTGCTCTTGCTTTTTCCTCAAGCATCTCAAACAAGGTTTGTGCCTGAGCAGTGATCATCAATGAGCTGAGTGGGATTCTGTTTTGTGTTTGGTCCTCAATCCTTGTCATTAGCAATTACTCCATATCTGATATAGGTCCCTCTTGGATTTTTTGTTAGCCTCGTAACTTTCAGTGCAGGAGATCTTTTAACATTTTGCAGAATTTTTCCTTTGTTTTTTGAGGATCATCGTGATTGTCCACTGCAAAATACCTAAATAGTGAGCAATAGCATTCACTGATTTCCCACGTTGTGTTGTTTAATAACTTTATGTTTCTTTTCCAAATCGATACTTCTTTGCTTCTTGCAGCTAACACTGAGTTTGCTGACTTTGGGAATACTGATACACTTTACAGAAAATTTTCTAAAGAAAATTAAACAGAGCTAGCTCTACAACACTTGAGACTTGCAATACATGAGATTGGATGCTGCTGCCTACGAGTTGACACATATATGGTAAACTTTTTAGATGGAAAATATAGTACAGTACATACATAAGGCTTTCCTATCAAGACATATGTATTATAGATTGTATGTGTACTGTACCATTATATCCCTGACGGTGCAATTGTTTTGTATACAAAAGACATGATGTACACCTGTTGTGTTTGCTACTCCCATTTTCCGATCAGAATTTCTGAACTCAGTTATAACCTTATGTTGTTGTGATGTGCGTCAAGTCAGACCTGACTCATAGCCACTATGCTACCAGAGCTCCCATTATAACCTTATAAGACCATGGATATAAATGCAGTCAGATGTTGCTCAAACAGACGTTATGAGATACAACAAGACTATAAGTGTATTTTATTGAATAATCAAAGACGAATATATTTTCTTAAAATATCCTATTGGCAGTATGATATATAAACCAGAAAACTGAGTGCCACAACTTTTCTTTATGAGCAATTTTCATCATAAAGATCACTTAAGCTGAGCTTCTGATACAAACAATTGCTTGCTTGAAAGTTCACTGAAATCTGGGGCTGAGAACTTTAGCATTGTGAAATTTGCCTTTTAGTTGATCATGAGTCATGCATTTTCAGAATATTGTTAACCTTGATTGTTTCAACTATTTATCTTGCTCAGCAGGAAAAGCTATCTTTTAGGTTTCTGGATGAAATTGAAAATGTTATTAAATACAATGTGGAATCTGTCCCTAAAAGACAGTATTAAGGATCATTGAATAACTGAGAGAATTATATTAAATGACTTAAGTCAGTATTAAGAATTCTTCATTAAAAGAGATAGGATTTTTAAATAAATAGAATATGCATGGCATAGCAAATACTACTTCCACCTCCAGTCAATACATTGCCTTCAAAGAGAGAGTGCCACAAAATATGTAAAATTGATTTTGGGTGATAGAAAAGAGCCCAAATGTCCTGGAAATCCTTCACAATAACTCTGAAAGGAGAGCAACATTACATGGTTGTCAAGGCAGAATGAACGTGGGTCCCTGGCTGGTGTATGATCAGGCCAAACTACTTTACACACCGAGTGATTAAGAGGAGAGAAAATTATTTATTGCAAAGTGGCAATGCAAGGATACAGGGGCCATTACCCAATTCTGACTCCCCAAATGGAGGTCAGGATACAGTTTTGTAAACTTAAGGAGAGGGGCTTATACATATTCATAAAAATTTCAGGAATTTGGGCGTGAATGAACTGGGGATTGGCTGAGGTGTCCTTCACCTCAGTTTAAGGGAATGGTCAATTTGTAATGCAGTAGGCTTAGCACCAGATGAGTCACACTGACATCCTGTCATCAGCTGATCAGGACTTGGGCAGAGGGGAGCATGTCAGTTCCAAGCAATGTTGTTCCCGTTTGCCTCACTGCGCATGTCTGTGGGCCAAAGTTGATTTCCAAGTTGATTCCTGAAAAACAACTTTAAGGAAACACATTAGCACATATTCACCTGTTTCTAGCTAGGGTGGGGGATAACATGGAGAGGGTGTGTGAAATGACCTTCAATTCAGTTTACTTTTTAAGGAACTGAGTTATTGTGTTTACTTATCTGCCTCCAATCCAGGTAACAGACAGGATGCGGACTGAGCTTTGATTCATGAGTTATCATGTCCGCCCATCTGTCTTAACCAGGATTGTTGTTGTTGTTGTTGTTGTTATGTGCCGTCGAGTTGGCCCCGACTCATAGCGACCCCTCCTTGGGTTTCCAAGGCAGTATCACTACGGAAGTAGGATTGCCCAACCTTCCTTCCGAGGAGTGGACTAACCAGGGTAGGAATAATAATGAACAGGTAAGGAAAAACCTTACCATAGCTCTTCACCTGTTTCTAGCTACGGCCAGGGAGAAGGTGGAGAGGATGTGTGAGCTGAGCTTTAATTCAGCTCAGTTCTTAAGGGACTGAGTTACCATGTTTACTTATCTGCCTCCAACCAAGGTAACAGACAGGATTCTACTCGGCTTCAGTTTCACCATCAGTGTAGGCACAACGGACAATGAGAATGCAGAAAAGTGGAGAAAGAGAAAGATTTGGTCCTTAGAAATACGAACTTTTGGCGCCTTATTGAAACTTCATTAAGAAGAGTCAGTATTTAATGCCTTAGTTTGTCTCAGAAGATGAATTATTTCTTTCTAAATTTCATATATGCTATGTAGAATTTCAGGGCTTCCTGGAATTCTTATAAGGCTATTCTAGTAATAATTTCTAACTTCTAATAATAATGACTTTGAAATGTGCTATGGTGTTTTAATTTTTAAATCTCCCCATGTTTTACTGTTTTTATTCATATTTGCCAACATTTGGTAATTCCTAAGTACATTGGTAAATTTCTAAATTTGCTATGGCACAAATAAATGGTAGATCATACCTATTAAAAATTCAAGATTTTCATGGCAATTGGGGTTAGACAAGTGCTAACTCTAGTAAAGTTAAAATCTTTGTGGTTGTAGGGAAATTGAATGAATGAAGATAAATAAGCAATGTTGTTGTTGTT
>NW_006922039.1:475706-477148 GCF_000298275.1 Orycteropus afer afer
TTGAGAGTTAGTTGCCTCAGAAGAAAGGCATGGTGATTCACTTCTGAAAATTCAGCCAGTGAAAACCCTATGAAAGACAGTTCTACTCTCACACACATAGAATAACCATGAGTCAGAATCAACTTGATAGTAATGGGTTTTATCACACCAAACTCAAACTCTCTGCCCATTAAGCAATGACTTCCCAGCACCCCCGCCCCTGCCTTGTTCTCCAGCCCCTGGTAACATTTAATAAGTATTTATCTCTGTCTATGCATTGGCCTATTCTAGAAATTGCGCATGGAATCATATAATATTTGCCCTTTTATGCCTTGCTTTATTTCACTTAGCTGGATGTTTTCACAGTTCATGCACGTTGTAGCACGTATCAGAATGCCATTCCTTTTATATGGCTGAATAATATGTATGTATATACCACATTTTATCATTTCATCTGCTGATGAACACTTGGGTTGTTTCCACCTTTTGGCCTTTGTGAACAATGCTATGAACATTAGCACACAAGTCCCTGTTTTCAAATATTTTAGGTGTACACCTAGGAGGGGGTTATATACTAATTCTATGTTTAATTTTTGAGGAACTGACAAACTGTTTCCACAGTGGCAGCACTATTTTACATGTCCAATAACAATGTGTGAGAGTTCTAATTTCTCCACATCATTGCCAACACTACTTATTTTCCAAATAATAGCCATTTCCATAATGAATAATGATGTTGAGCATCTTTTCATGTGCCTATTGGTCATTTTTATATCTTCTTTTGAGTAATGTCTATTCAAGTCTTTTCCTAGTTTTTAAATTGAGCTGTTTATACTTTTGTTGAGTTGTAGGAGTTGTCTATATATCATAAATACTAAAACCCTTAACAGGTATACGGTTGGCAAATATTTTTTGTCATTCTGTGCATTGCCTTTCTACTATCTTGATTGTACCCTTTGATTCACAGAGGATTTTAAACTTGATTAAGTCCATTTTTTTAGTGGAGGGAGTTTCACCCCTATTTCTGGTGTCATATTTAAAAAATCATTACCAAATCTAGGGTCATGAAGATTATCTTCCTTTGTTCTAAGAATATTGTGTTTTTAGCATTTATATCTTTCATCTGCTTTGAGTTAAGTTTTGAATATAATTTGAGGAATGTGATTATATAATTTTCAATTCCTTATTTTTTTATTGATATCTGAGTGAAAATTTACAGAGTAGATTCACTTTCCATACAGCAGTTCACATACACTTTCTCTCATGACATTGACCACAATTTACCACAATGCAACAGCTCCCCTCCTATTTCCTCCCAACAGTTACCTCTTCCCTGTGTCCATCCCTCCATACACTACTGCCCCCTGAGCTGTCTCCCTGTGCATAAGCAACCCTTCTTTCTCCCATGATTGTTCTCTCCAAGGAGTGTATCTACCCCAGGCAAATGTTCAACTCATATGCCT
>NW_006922039.1:481138-482549 GCF_000298275.1 Orycteropus afer afer
TTTAGAAGTAACAGATTAGATTACCTAAAATAATCAGAATATCAAAAAGAAAAATTTTGCTTTAGGATCTCTCTACATCTTTGGAAAAAGGTTACAGAGGGGCTCAGTATCATCAGTCAGAACAAGGCAAGTTGCTGACTGTGGAAAAGATCATCAACTGTTCATATGCAAGTTCAAGTTGAAGCTGAAGAAAATTATAACAAGTCCACAAGAATCAAAATATGACTTTGATTATATCACACCTTAATTTAGGTACTATGTGAAGAACAGATTTGACACATTGAACACTAATTACCAAAGATTAGACAAGTTTGTTAGATGACAACAAGAACATCATACATGAAAAAAACAGTAATTAAAAAGATAGGGAAGACCAAGACCAAGGACATATTTGGCTGAAGATAGTCTTAGGTATGTACTTATACTACAAAATTATCCACATAAGTTATAGAAGTAACAGAAAACAAGGTTGGACAATGAAACACCTTCCAGGAGAGTATCACCAGGCCTACATGCTTTGGACCATAGTCTCAGGGGACATCCTGCTCAACTGGCACAACATAGTACATAAAAATCTTGTTCTACATCCTACTTTTTGAGTAGCGACTGGGGTCTTAAAAGCTTTTAAGTGGTCAAGATGCACCTATTGGTCTTCTCTTGTCTGAAGCAAAGAAGAGTGAAGAAAAGCAAAGTCATTTGGAAACAATTAGTCCAAAGATATGATAGACCATGAGGACCTCAGCCTTCATGACTCTGGGACCATAAGAACTAGATAGTGCCTGGCCACCAATGCTAAACACTCAGACAGAGATCAAAATTGGAGATCCTGGATAGAGTAGGAGGAAAAATGTAGAACAAAATCCAAAAAACACAAAAATGACTATAATTACTGGTCAGATAGAGATTGGTGGAACCACTGAGACTATGACCCCAGGCTATCCTTCAGGCCTAGAAATGGACTCAACTTCATGGATTAGCTCTCAGCCCAAAGTAGAAATATCTACAAGCAGAACACCTACCCCAGGGAAATACATGCCTTAGATGAATCAATCATGAGACATCAGAAAGGCAGCATTCACATAGAGGGAAAGTTGGACACACAGGAATGCATAGATAAGAAAGGCACAGAAAAGGGGTAGTCACAGGGAGGAGAGCTTTCTGTGGTTGGGATTGTAATCGGGACTGTGAAACCAAATGTGCATGAACTGTTGAGAGTAAAACTAATTTGCTTTGTAAATTTACACCTAAATCACACACACACACACACACACACACACAAAGGAAGAAATAAAAGACCAAAATGGATATCAGAAGATACTCTGAAACTTGCTATTGAACGTAGAGTAGCTAAAGCAAATGGAAGAAATGGTGGAGTGAAAGAGTTGAACAGAACGTGCCAAAGGGCAGCACA
>NW_006922039.1:484819-492778 GCF_000298275.1 Orycteropus afer afer
AGAATGAGGGATATCATTTCTGATGTCAGATAGATGTTGAAAGCAGAGAATATCAGAAAGATGTCTACTAATGTTTTATTGACTATGTATAGCCATTCAACTGTAGAAATCATAACAACTTATGGATAGCATTTTGAAGAATGGGAATTCTACAACATTTAATTTTGCTCAGGAACCTGTACCTAGACTAAGAGGAATGGTTATATTCTTTTACCCTATTTATTCAATCTGTATACTGAACAAATAATGTGACATGCTAGGCTATATGAAGAACAGGGCATCAGAAATGGTGGAAGACTAATTTACTCACCTCTAGATGTCACAACCTTGCTTGCTGAAATGAAGAGGACTTGAAGCACTTGCTCATGAAGATAAAAGACTACAGCCTTCAATATGGATTACATAAAGAAAATTAAAAATACAACTGTAGTAATAAGCAACATTCTGACAAATGGAGAAAAGATTGAAGGTGTCATTGACTTAATTTTACTTGGATCTATAATCTATACCCATGGAAGCATCAGTCAAGAAATCTAACGCTGTATTGCACTGGGCAAATCTGCTGCAAAGGAACTCTTGAAAACAATATGGTACTTCCTTAAAAAAATTGGAAAGAGAAATACCAGCAATCCCACTACTAGGTATATGTCCTAGAGAAGTAAGAGCCATGACATGAACAGATATATGCACACCCATGTTCATCACAGCACTAAGCACAATAACAAAAAAATGGAAAGAACATGAATGCTCATAATATACATACACACAATAGAATATTAAACAACATTGAAGAAGAATGTTCAATCTGTGAAATACCTTATAACATGCATGAATCTGGAGGACATTATTTTGAATGAAATGAGTCAATCACAAAGGGACAAATATTGTATGAGACCACTATTATAAAAAGTCAAGAAAAAAATAGAGAATGTGTGGCTCTTTGAAAACTGAGACAATAGGTGAATTTTGAAAACTTTAATGTTTTTTAATATCCCAAATTTCCTTTAATTAACATCCATGATTTTACCAGAAGGCTGGTGGTTTAGACCCACCAGCCACTCCTCGGAAAGAAGAATGAGCAATTTACTTCCATAGAGATACTGCCTCAGAATCCCAAAGAGGAGTTGCTATGAGTCGGATGCGACTCCATGGCACTGAGTGAGAAAATTAATGAAGTTTATAGATTCTTAAAATATAATAAATAAACAATTACAGCTTTGTAAACTGAGTATCTTAAGCTTTTCACTTCAATATTTTTATTTACTGAATGAACATTAAAAGGTAATTATAAACTAGAAAATAGTCACATCAGTCATAGTTAATCAAAGTTTTCAAGTTTAAAGCCCCTACAAATCAATAAATACATGAACACATGGGCAAAAGAAGTTATTAGGGAAAATATATCAATAGACAATAATAAAAATAAATAAATAACAATTGGATATAACATACAATAATACCAAGATAAATAGCCAAGAAATGCAAATTTGATGAGATGCCATATTTCACCTATCCAATTAGTAACACTGAATGAAATGGTCACTGTTAATGTTAACTCTCACATATCTGGGCAATGTACTTCCGTAGAGATAACGCCTCGAAAATTCAAGGAGGGGTCGCTATGAGTTGGAACAGACTTGGTGGCAGTGAGTTTGGTTTTGGTTTTCTCAGGTATTTCTGATCAAGATTTAAATTTGTAAAACCCTTGTGAAACTCTTGAGAATTTGCTTTAGTATCCATAAAGTTCTTTTTGGCTTTTGAACCAGTGATAGATACTTCCCTAAAACTCATGTATCTACAATCTTCTCATTCAAATGGAAAATTCAACTTTTCAAGCTCTTGTTAAAACAAAAAAATATTTTCAATGAGTCAATTAGACTTAAAAGAGTTTATTAAATGAGCTCTGGTAGTGTAGTGCCTAAGGCACTTGACTGCTAACCAGAAGGCTGGAGATTCAAACCCACCAGCCACTCCTCCGATGGACGGTTGGGCAATCTACTTCCGTGGAGATACTGCCTCAGAAACCCAAGAAGGGGTCACTAGGAGTTGTGTCCGACTCGAGGGCACACAATAGTAACAACAACATTAAATGAGAAAACTGTTAGAAAACAGGGAGCATCCATTCGGAAGGGTGAAGTTCGCAAAGTTGTAATACCTTTTTAAAACTTAAATGAATACTTCATCCTTTGCTTTGATTGGCTACTCATATTTAATTATCCTTTTTTCAGCACTGAATGCTTAACTGTCTATCTTGATCAGATGAGTGTTGCATGCTGATAAGTACTGCTAACTCATGCTAATCCATGCTGATAAGTAAAACTTGCTTCAGTTTTAATTCTGTTTCTTGTAAATGATTTTATGACTAATCTTTGTTTCTTGGCCCAGGGAAGTCATTGTCTCTTGCCCCTATACAAAAAATTAACATTCTCAATAAAGAACTCTGCAGTAATCTTCATGCCTCATCTGTCTTCTATAGCCATACCACCACTCCACTCTCACATCACAATATAATCTCCCAGAAAAACTACATGTTAGTATGTCTAGCTATTGCATACCAAAACAAATACATTGTTCTTCAAATATATCTTAATCTATTCTTTATGCTTTGATCAAGAAGCTACATCTAACACAGAGCTGAGATCATAAAAGGGATATGTTTATCAAGCTATTGACAACACACTTCCTGCTCTCTTCTGAGCATGGAATAATTTCTATTGTTACAATGGGCAAGAGCATCTAAAAAGAAGGGAAAGACTCAAATGAAATTAGTATCTGCCAACCCAGAACTCATAGCTTTACCTTTGATCTTAAACTTTCTTCTATGATGGTGTCCAAATTACATCAAATATCTACTTGATCATTTAGGTTAAATAAGTGTGTGTGCATATGTGCTTGTTTCTCTGTGCTTATGTGTTTTGGGAGAGGGAGAATCACCATAGTTGTCTGGCTCAAATAATTTAAATAGTTCAATCAGTTATAGGACAAGATATTCTCCAATATTTTCTGACTTTCTTCCACAATTTAAGCATTAGTTAACTAGGAACTGTGAGTGAAAGGTATTGGAAATGAAAAGGTATTAAGAACTAACAGATCTGTCCTCAAGGAGGTGCAACCAGAATGCTCCTTGGAAATGAGAATGGACAGACATCGTCTCACCTGCTGTGGTTATGTTGTCAGAAGGGACCATGCCCTGGAGAAGTACATCATGCTTGGTAAAGTGGAACACGAGAGAAAAAGAGAAGACGTTCCATGAAATGGATTGACACCATGACTGCAACATTGGGCTCAAGTATAGCAAGGATTGTGAGGCTGGTGCAGGACTGTGTAGTGTTTCATTCTGTTGTACATAGGGTTGCTATGAGGCGAAGCTGACTCAACGGCACCTAACAGCAACACTAAAAACCAAAGGAAGAGAAGAAAAGTGTTAAGACATTGAAGCAAATACTTTGTTTCCACCTACTATGGAAGGAAACATAATAATCTATAAAATTTCCCAGAAGAACAATTAACACAGAAATATTTGGGGATGTGGATGAAGTAGGTGTCAGTCTCAGTAGGGATCTATAGTCACTTTTAAGATGAATTGTTTAACCAAAAAAGCAACTATCGATAAATAAACAAAGCAAGTATGCCATTAATCTAATCACAGGAATGACAAGAACTGAGGCAAATGGTTAACAGATTTGCTGCAAATTAAGCAGCTTACTTTGATAATTTTTTCATCTCTCTAAAGAAAAGTTGGAAGGAAGGTTGGGCAATCCTACTTCCGTAGTGATACTGCCTCGGAAACCCAAGGAGGGGTCGCTATGAGTCGGGGCCGACTCGACGGCACATAACAACAACAACAAAGAAAATTTTTATAGTTATTTGTAATAGTATCTGTTTTTTTTTTTTTCTTTACCATCTAACTCTACCTATAAACTATATTGTCTTCCCAAATTTTCATTAGTGATAAGGAAAATAACCTCAATGAATGTAAAATATTGTAAAGTATTGACACTCTTGTTTTTTTCTTTCATTCCAAAAAGCACAAGTTTACGTTTCCCTTTTTGTTAAAAAATTTTAATGTAATAGATGTTATTTTTCCCACCAACCATGATAGCATAGGCAATATGACCTCTTGACCATCCAATGTGTCCTATCTGCCAGTGTGTTTGATAACAAAGTATATGACTGAACTCTGATTTTGAGTAAATTCATCAGGTTGTGGACTGGAATAAATCAGTCACAGTACTTTTAACTGCTTGAACCATTTTAAACTAGGATACTTTTAATCTTATCCATGATATATTTTATCTTACCCATAAATAAAATGTTTGGCTCATTTAGCGGGTGTGGCAATAATCATCATACTTCAGCTGATGAGAAACGGTAATCACAAAATGGATGTGAGAATATTCTAGGTCACACACAATGTTAGTAAATTGAAAACTTTTTTGACATTCACTAAAGACTCATGTTATTTACCAAAGACTCATGTTTATAGACTCATGTTCATAGATATAGGGTTAAACCTAGGGGAATATATGCATATATTATAGTGTACTACAACATATATAGGCTATAAAGTAAGGCATAAATAGATTGATAAATGAGTAAATATATGAATAGATAAAAGATAAAATGATTATAAATAAATAAAACTATTATTATTTATGGAATATAGTGTTATACAGAATATGTAGTTTTATAGGCTGGAAATCCAAATGGATTTGCAGATAAACTATTAGAATGAGAACTAGAGTATTGAGGTATGCCAGATACAAGATCAATATAAAATTATTTCTCTTTTTTATACCCCAAAAAAGTAATCACAAAATAAAATTTAAAAGAATACCATTTTATATGGTCCCAAAATATCAAATAATTAGAAAGCACACAACATATAAGTAGAAAAATTATAAATTATAAAAATCATTGTGCATTATTAAAGAAAATCTACATAAATGAAAGATATACAGAGTTCATGAATTGGAAGACTTAATTATGTAAAGAAGTCAACTCTTCAAAATTGATTTTTAGGTTAAAGGCAATCCCAGTCAAATTTCCAATAGTTGTTTGTGTATGTGTATAAGCTAATTTGAAAATTTATGTGGAAATAGAAAGGGCCAGGAATAAGCTAATATTGAAGAAAAAAAATATTGTGAGAGAAATTGTTGTCGTTATGTGCTATCAAGTGACCCCTCCTTGGGTTTCCAAGGTGGTATCACTACGGAAGTAGGTTGCCCAAGCTTCCTTCTGAGGAGTGGCTGGTGGGTTTGAACTGCCAGCCTTCTGGTTAGCAGTCAAATGCTAGGCACTACACTACCAGAGCTCCCTGTGAGAGAAATACCTATTTGATTTCTCAAAATGATATAAATGTATATAGTGTTTTTAGCAAATAACACACCCACGTCATATGGAAATGAAGAAATTATGTAAAAAAGTTCTGGCATAGTGTGCCCATGTATATATCACTAATCCTCATAACATTTCCAGAAGTGAATTTCTGCCTCATTCACCATCATTCAATAGTCTGTAAATGGTATTTTTGATCATATTTGTATAGTAAAGGTATAAGTCATGTTCAAGTAGTCACGGATCAATTTTGGTAGTGCCAAAGAGGCAAGGAGGCCACATCTTCTGACCTCCTCTAACCCCCACAATAGGAAGATAAAATCACTATAATAGCCCAAGGCCTATTCCTGTGAGGCCAAACATACTGCCTCCCTCCAGTCCTTTCATCAACCCTGACACCAACCATTCCTCCTGCAGCAGCCACCACCTTTCTGCTGGGTTTGATAATTTGCTGCAGTGGCCACACAGAACTCACAGATTATGGAGTTAATTAAGGAAGCACCAGGCTACAATTCAAGTTCAGGGACAACGCTCAGTCTCTCTCAGACTGCCGTCTCTCAGCCAACAGTCTCTCTCAGTCTCTCTCCCAGCAGCGCGTGTCTCTCGATGTCTCTCTCAGCACTGCATGTCTCTCGGTGTCTCCTTCTCAGCAGCGCATGTCTCTCAGGAGCATATTTCTCTTAGCAGCACGTTTTTCTCAGCCAGCAGTCAGAGAGGCCCCTTCTGTCTCTAGGAGGGCTCCTTTTGAGCCTGGTAGAGTGGCCAAACTAACCAATCATAACATCAGAATTCTAAGCACCTGAGAGAAAGTGAACTTCCCACAACAGTGCCTTTCCCCATGCTCAACAGAAACATCTGGTGGGTAAGTTTGACAATCAGGAGCTCCTCAGTTGCTCATGGCAAATTCCACCTTGGAGTTTACGAAGACTTATGGCTATAAAAGTCATACCAGGTAATTTATTACCCTGCAGGTAGTACCCCAGTAGTCTGAAAATAAACTATGTTCATTTTCAGTAATTTGAAAATAAAATTGAAACTATGTGTTTGTTTCTATTCATTTAAGTTGATAATTATATCCTATTGATTCTCAGTCATCAATCAGAGCCTTGAAGCTACTGAAGCTTGGAGCTCTAGTGGCATAGTGCCTAAAGCATTTGACTGCTAACCAGAAGGCTGGCGGTTCAAACCCACCAGCCACTCCTCAGAAAGAAGAATGAGCAATCTACTTCCACAGTGATACTGTCTCGGAAAATCAAGGAGGGGTCTCTATGAGTTGCGTCCGACTCAAAGGCAGTGATTTTTTTTTTTTTCTTAATCAATTGAAAGCATAAACAAAGAGAATCCTGCACTGACATAAATGGCATTCGACAGGAATCGCAATTCAATCTGCATTGATATAGTTATCCCAGATATCTTCCAAATCTGGCTTTTAAGTGGAGGAGTAAACAAAGCAAAACTGATACACAACTGCTCTTGGCTCAAGAGTTGAATGTGTATACCTTATCAGATCATCTTAAGTGAAACCACTGAGCTATGTTCCAAACTCCAAACCAAACCCATTGCCACTGAATTAATTCCAAAGTGAAGTGGAATGAGTTGGAGAAAAATTTGAAAGTGTGGATTATTTCTTTAAGGGAACAAAATCAAGCTGTCTTTTCTGTTGAAATTCAGTTCAAAGACAAGATTCTGGTAAATGAAAGAGGAATTCCAGATTTCAAGGCAAGTTTCACCTGGATTTCTAAATTCATTAAAAGGAATGGCCTTTTCATCAGAATAGGAACCACTGTAGGCCAGCAACTTCTGGATGACTGGAAGCAAAAGATGACAACCTTCTGGGAATTCATTACTAAAGAAATCTCTGAACTTGGTATTTTTGCAATGGATGTAATTAATATGGATGAGGTCCCAATTGTCTTTCAACTTTCAACCATCAATACTGTAGCAACTTTAGGTATGCAAACTGTAGCCTTTACAACCACTGGGCACTTGCTTCACTGTAGTCCTTGGTTGCACTGCAAGTGGGTTGCAATTAAAGCTGATAGTGATTTTCAAGAGAAAAACTGCCCACTACTGTGGTTGTTCACTATAATAAGAAGGGATGGATGGGCTGTGATGTTATGAAAGTATAGGTAGATAAATATTATAGGGCCAGGCAGGGGGACATTCTTTTCAAAGAAGTCTTTACTAATTTTGAATGCCATGGCTTCTCACAAAGAAAAAAAATTATATTTACTCAATTAGTGCCCATAAAGCAGTCATATCTGGTGGCTTTACCTGCAAGTTGCAGCCACTAGATATAGTGGCTTGTTCAAGACTTTTGTGATAAGAGAGTGGGATGAATTGATGCAGTCTGGGATTCATGAGTTCACAACATGAGGATGACTGAAGCAAGAGATGTTTAGAGAAGTCTGCAAGTGGGTGTCTTTTGCTTGGGGAAAAATCACTCCAGAAACAATTTGTAATGGCTTCAGAAATGCTAAGATTTTGTAGAAGGTCGATGAAGAAGATGAATGCACTGAAGGCAGTGATGATGATATCATCAGTTCAGAAGTCACAGAAGAGGATTTGCAAGCAGCTCTGAGATATTTCAATGATGATGGATCAGACTTTGAATGGTTCCAG
>NW_006922039.1:493197-494731 GCF_000298275.1 Orycteropus afer afer
TCATAGCAAACCCTCCTTGGGTTTCCGAGGCAGTATCTCTATGGAAGCAGATTGCCCAATATTCCTTCTGAGGAATGGTTGGTGTGTTTGAACTGCCAGCCTTCTGGTTAGCAGTCAAATGCTTTAGGCACTATGCCAATTGAAGTCAGTCACATGCAAAAAATTATTGGTATAGTGTGCTTACAAAAATAATGCAAGAGAGGTTGCATGGTTTCCAAAAAGTATTATGCACACATTACTTGAGTAAAAATATGGTAATGAAAACTATTATAATGATATATTGAATAAGATGATAAGATATTTATTGAGTCTTGCATTGTTGTTTTTAATTAGTATTAAGTCAGCTCTGACTTATGATGAATTTATGTGTAACAGAATGAAACATTGCCCAGTCCTCTACCATATTTATGATCACTAGTATGTTTGAGTCCAGCTATTGTCTCAATACATCTCTTTGAGAGTTTTCCTTGTTTTTGATGACCCTACACTTTACCAACCATGATGTCTTTTTCTGGCAATTGGTCTTTACTGATGATGTTTCAAACAAAAGTCAGTGAAGTCTCACCATCCTGGCTTCTAAGGAACATTCTGGTGTTATTTCTTCTAAAATAGATTTCTTCATTTTTTTGACAGTCCACAGTATATTCAACATTCTTCACTAGTATCACGGTTTGAATGCCTCATAGATCAATAGAACAGAGTAGAAAGCACAGAGAGTTACTCTCACACATTTATGAATAGACACTTGATTTATGAACAGAGACTGTACTTATAAAATGATTTGTAAAGAAGTTTTTTTTTTTTTAATAATTTGTCTTTCAAAAAACATAAGTGTGAAACAAAATAATTATGCCCAATACACCATACACAAAATCAATTCTAGGTGGGTTAAATACCTGCATGTGTAAGGCAAAGCAGCAAAGCTTTTTAGAAGAAAATATTGGAAAGTATTTTTATAATGATAAAGGAAAACATTGGCAAGTTAAAATATATTCAATTTTAACATTTCTATTCTTCAAAAGACATCATAATGGGTAGGAGTAGATATTCACAATGCATATAAACAAGAATGGACAAGCACCCAGAATATAAGGAACCCTAGTGGTACAGTGGTTAAGCACTTAGCTGGCAATAAAATTACCTAGTAACATTAAGGACACTCATATTCCATGACCCAGCAATTGTAATCCTCCATGGGAGAAAGCTTTGTGGAGGAAAAATGTGGTAATCTGTTTCCATAAAATGTATAGCCTTGGAAACCATATGGGGCAGTTCTACCCTGTCCTATAATGTTGCTATGAGTCAGAATCAACTGGATGGCAAAGGATTTGTCCAGAATATGTGTTTTTTTAAATGTAATAGATATTTTAAAAAAGAAGCTAAACAAAGATCATTAAAAAGAAATGAACAATAGACTTGAATGGATTTTCACAAGAAGAAAATCAACACACATGGTAAGGAAGTGAAAAGGAACTCAACCATATCAATAAACAAGAAAATACAAATTAACATCATACTGAGAAACCACTATACA
>NW_006922039.1:495246-496801 GCF_000298275.1 Orycteropus afer afer
ATCTTGCTTCCGATCCTGAATTGTAACCTATTACCTCCCTAATAAACCACAGGATCATGAGTATTATCTGTGAGTTCTGTGCAGCCATTGCAATGAATTATCAAACCCAGAGGAAAACTAGAGAGTGCCATGGGAGAAACTGTTGGTGTCAGAATTGGTAAAAATATTGGAGAGTGGCAGTATGTCTGACCTCACAGGAATCAGCCTTAGGCTGCTGATGGTGATTCTCTCTCCCCCTTTTGAAGCTAGAAGAGGTCAGACAAAGCTGACTTCATGCCCTTTTTGCAAACTTGAAGCACTTTCTGAGGAAGGTCAAAGACTATAGCCTTCAGTATGGATTATACCTAAAAGTGAAGAAAGCAAAAATCTTCACAATTAAAGAACAGCTGGATAAATGGAGAAAAAAAATAAATAGTGCCAGAAGATGAGCCCCTCAGGTAGGAAAGCACTCAAAATATGACTGAGGAAGAGCTACCACTTTAAAGTAGAAAAGCTTTTGAGACCTTCATTTGCTGATGTGGTACGACAACAAATGAGAAGAAAACAGTTGTAAACATATATTAATAATCAGAACATGGGATGTATGAAGTATGAATTTAGGAAAATTGGAAGTTGTAGAAAATTATGCATAAGGATCAATATCCTAGGCATTAGTGAGCTGAAATGACCTGGTATTGGCCATTTTGAATTGGACAATCATATGGTCTTCTATGTTGGGAATGACAAATAGAAGAGGAATGGCATCACATTCATCACCAAAAAGAACATTTCAAAATGTATTGGGAAGTAAAATACTGTCAGTGATAGAATAATATTCATACATCTACAAGGAAGACCAGATAATACTACTATTATACAAATTTATGCACCCACCACTAAAGCCATAGATGAAGAAACTGAAACATTTTTACCAACTTTCACGGTCTAAAATTGACCGAACATGCAATCAAAGATGCATTGATAATTACTGGTGATTAGAATGTAAAAGTTGCAAACAAAGAAGAAGCATCAGTAGTTGGAAAGTAAGGCTTTGGTGATAGAAATGACTCCAAAGAGCCAATGATAGAATTTTGTTAGACCAACCAGTTAATTATTAATTGCAAATACCCTTTTTGAACAACATGAAAAGCAAATATACATATGGACCTTGCCAGATGGAATACACAGGAATAAAATAGACTATATCTGTGGGAAGAGATGATGGAGAAGCTCAATATTATCAGTCAGAACAAGGACAAGGGCCAACTGTGGAACAGACCATCAATTGTGCATATGCCAGTTTAAGATGAAACTGAAGAAAATTAAAACAAGTCCACAAGAAACAAAATTTGACCTTGATTATATCCCACCTGAATTTACAGACCATCTGAGGAATAGATTTGACGCATTGAATACCAATGATCTAAGACCAGTGTGATAGTTGAAGATGTGTCAACTTGGCTGGACTTCACTTGTGAGTGGTGTTTCCCATGATGGATCACATGACTACGTCCTAAGCGGCCGGTCAGTCTAGGGGGAGTTTCCCCAGGGGTGTGGCCTACCTGTAATACTATCC
>NW_006922039.1:518940-520943 GCF_000298275.1 Orycteropus afer afer
TAATAAATAAGGAAAACTGAAGAAGAATTGATGCATTTGAATTGTGGTGTTGGCAAAGAATATTGAATATAACAAGGAATGCCAGAAGAAGGAAAAAATCTGTCATGGAAGAGGTACAATGAGACTGTTCCTTAGAGTAAAGATGGGTAGACTTTTTCTCTCATGCCTTGGTCATGTTATCAGAAGGGACCAGTCTCTGGAGAAAGATAATGTGTTTGGTCAGCAAAAAAGGAGAAGACCCTTATCAAGATGGATTGACACAGTTGCTGCATTGATGGGCTTAAGCGAAGCAGTGATTGTCAGGATGGTGCAGGTAGTTTTTATTCTTTTGTACATCGGGTCACTGTGAATTGAAACTGACTTGATGATATCTAACAATGGCAGCAACAACATAGACTATATTGTGAATTGTCAGAAAAAAGAAAAAAATCTGATTTGGAGGAAGTACAGCCAGAATTCTCCTTGTAAGTGAGGATGGTGAAATTTTGCTTGCTTACTTTGGACACCTCATCAGGAAACACTTATTGCTAGAAAAGAACATCATGTTTGGTAAAGCAGAAGGTCAGAGAAAATGAGGGAAATGCTCAATGAAATAAGGCAATAATCATAAAGATGACAAAGGACCAGGCTTTGTTTTGTTCTGTTACACATGAGTTTGCCATGAGTTGGAGTTGTCTAAATAGCAACCAACAACAATAATATTTCAGTATAGCAGAATAATATATCTATCATTTAGAAAATGGAAACCTTTAACAAAAAATTCCCAAATATTTCCAACCCTGATATGTAATTGAGGTTTCTGAAAAGAAACGTGGTTAACATGTGAAAATAATGAACACAATAACTCTATAAATTCATATATGGTGTTTAGAAGTTCTTATCATCCAGCAGAAAGTGAGCAAGTGAGAGAGGGATCCAGGTAAGGGGAGGGACCCAGTCCCCAACCCCCAAGTGGCAGGAAAAGGGGAGGAGAAAGGAAAGGAAAGCCAAGGGGTCCAGAACAGAGTGAACAAGCAGTGGAGGGTTCCAGGTAATGGGAGGGACCCAAGCCCCAACACCCAAGCAGCAGTAAAAGTGGAGGGAAAAGGAAAGGAAAGCCAGGAGATCCAATACAGAGTGAGCAAGTGGCAGGGATCCAGTTAAGGGGATGGTGGAGAGGTTTCAAACAGCTAAAGGAGACAAACTTGTCTGTTGGTTTGTCGTACTGTGCTGGCATGTTGCTGTGAGGTTTGAGGCTGTGCCACTGGTGTTTCAAATGCCAGCGGGGTTGCACATGGTGAACAGGTTTCGGCATGTTTTGCAGACTGAGACAGACTAGGAAGAAGGAAGAGGCCATCCACTTCTCAAAAAATTGGCCAGGGAAACCCTTATGAATACCAGAGAAACACTATCTGTTACAACACTAGTCAACTGTATGAATAGGCCAGAAACACTCTCTGATACAGTGTAGGAGGACAAGCCACTTACGTTGGAAGGCTCTCAAAATACAACTGAGAAAGAGTGGCATCATCAGAGAAGAACCAATCTTATGGATATGGATAAAGTAAAGTTTTTGAGACCTCTATTTGCTGACATGACATGACTCAAATTGAGGAGAAACAGCAGCAAACATCCACTAATAATCAGAAAATGGAATGTATGAAGTATGAATCTAGGAAAATTGGAAGTTGTCAAAAATGAAATGGAACACATAAAGATTGATGTCTTAGGCATATGTGAGCTGAAGGGGACCGCTTTTGGACATTTTGAATCAGACAACTATATGATCTACTATGCCAGGAATGACAATTTGAAGAGGAATGGCATGGCATTCATCATCACAAAGGATGCTTTGAGAGCTGTCCTGAAGTAAAATGCTGTCAGCAATAGGATAATATCCATACGTTTACAAAGCAAAGCAGTTAATATGACTATTATTCAAATTTATACACCAACCACTAAAGCCAAACATTAGGAAATTGAAGATTTTTATCAACTTCTGCAGTCTGAAATTGACCGAACTT
>NW_006922039.1:523348-525269 GCF_000298275.1 Orycteropus afer afer
ACAATAAATGGAGAAAAGATTGAAGTTGTCAAAAACTTCACATTGCTTGGTTCTACAATTGTCGCCAATGGAAGCAGCAGTCAGGATATCAGAGGACATATAGCACTGGACAAGTCAGTTGCAAAAGATCTCTTTTAAGTTCTGAGGAGCAAAGATGTCTCCTTGAGGACTAGGGTGCGCCTGACACAAGCCATGATACTTTCAATCGCCTCATATGCATGTGACAGCTGGACAATGAATAAGGAAGACTGAAGAAGAATTGATGCTTTTGAGTTGTGGTGCTGGTGAAGCATGCTGAAAGTACCACAGACTGCTAAAAGAACTAACAAATCTGTCCTGGAGGAAGTGCAGCCAGAAAGCTCCTTGGAAGTGAGAATGGCCGGACTTCATCTCACCTACTTTGGTCATGTGATCAGAAGGGACCATTCCCTGGAGAAGGATGTCATGTTTGGTAAAGTGGAGGGTCAACAAAAGAAGGGAAGGCCCTCAACAAGATAGATTGACACAGTGGCTGCAGCAATGGGCTCAAGTATAGCGGGGATGGAAGAGCTGGCATGGGACCAGGCGGTATTTCGTTCTGTTGTGCATAGGGTCCCCATGAGTTGGAGATGACTCGACGGCACCTAACAACAACATCATCTGAGAGTTTTATGAAATGTATCATTAAATTACAATTTAATAAATAATCCTGTTTGATAATATAAACACTGGTGGTTGAAAAAAAGAAAACCCCGATAAAAGAGAATAAAATAGATGCCTGGCACTGGTGAGTTAGCACTATGGTTACCCCCCCCCAAAAAAAAAGTCTATTTCTTTTTTCTTTTCAGTCTTTTTTTAAACTTTGTTATTATTATTAGTTTTATGATTTGGGTGAAAATTTACAGAGCAAATTTACTTTCCATACAGCAGTTCACATACACTTTGTCTCATGACATTGACTAAAATTTACCACAATGCAACAATTCCCCTCCCACTTCCTCCCCATGGTTACCTCTTCCCTGTGTCCTTCCCTCTATGCACTCCTGCCCCTGAGCTATGTCTTTGTGCATATGCAGCCCTTCTATTCTCCCATGATTTTTCTCTCCAAGAAGTGTATCTATCTAGTGTAAATGTTCAACTCACATGCCTGTCTTTTGTTGGACTAGAAGCCACAGGTGTGGGTTCAATTACAGACTTGAAGGGCAGTCAGGGGCCATAATCTCAGTGGTTCCACCAGGGTCTATCAGACCAGCAAACCAGGTCTTTTTTTTTTTTCCCAAAATGGTTTTAAGTTTTGTTCCACATTGTTCTCCCACTCTATCTAAGATCTACATAGATCCTCTTCCAAGTGGTTGACAGTGGTAGCCGGGCACCCTCTAGTTCTTCTAGTCTCATAGTCATATAGGCTGTGGATCTCATGGTGTACCAGTCACCTGGAAGTCTATTTCTTAATGAAGGCATCAGTGATTCCGTTGGTAATATGGATGCCATTACTTCATATTTGTGATCAAAATCAAAACTAGGTTAGCATTACAAGAATGTCCATATGTATAACAGAGCTGAGAGGGGGAAAATTTATGATAATTTCTTAAGCCACAGACAACCACCCTGATGGTGTTAGTTGTTGGGTCTGTGGGCTTGGGGCCATGGTTTGGGAGGACATCAAGTTCAATTGGCATGACATACTACACAAAAACCTTATTCTACATCCTACTTTGGTGAGTAGCAACTGGGGTCTTAAAAGCTTACAAACAGCCATTTAAGATGCAATAATTGGTCTCTCCTCTTGCAGATCAAAGAAGAATGAAGGAAACCAAACTCACTGCTGTCAAGTCAGATCTGATGCATAGCAGCCCCTCCTTGGGTTTCCGAGGCAGTATCACTATGGAAGTAGATTGTCCAACTTTCCTTCCAAGGAGTGACTGGTGGGTTTGAACCAGCA
>NW_006922039.1:525544-531997 GCF_000298275.1 Orycteropus afer afer
TATGGCCCCTAGTCACCCTTTGGGTCTGGAGTTGAACTGATTCCCGTGGCTTACAGCCAAGCAGTAGACATATATATAGGGTTAACATTTATACCATGTAAGTACACTCCTTTGAGCAATCAACCATTGGGGTTGAGAAGGGAAGTATTTGCATACGGAGATAGCTCAAAGGGCAGGAATGCATGGGAAAGAAGGACATGGGGAAAAGGCAGCCAGAGGGAGGAAGTGGGAAGAGGGCTGTTACATTGTGTGTATTGCAATCAATGTGAAGAAACAAAATGTGTATGAACTGTTGTATGGAAAATGAATTTGCTCTGTAAACTTTCACCCATATCACAATTAAAAAAAAAAAAACTAGACTAGCATTGGGAATTTAATTTGTATAGATTCAGCCCATTTATATCAAAAAACAAACATAGGCCTTGAATGTTTCAAATAAGTCTTTGTCTAGTCATCTGATTTAAAAAAAGAAGCTGAGTGATTAGAAAGAACCAGTGAAGGGCCAAGTGACACCACCACCAGAAGATATCTATTCAGATTTAGGATCCTTTTGAAAAGATAACATGGCAGAATTTGTGATATCTGGACCAGTATAGAAACTTTTAATTACCACTGATGTCAACTGAGCCCCTACTTCACTTAAAAAGAGATTTTAAAAAAAAGAAAGAAAGAAATTAAATTCAGAATCCTAATTGAAGTATAACTTGGCTGTAGTTTCTTATGGTCATGGAAGTAATGTTAATGTTAGGTCACCTTAGATTTCTTTACCTCTACTGGACATGAGGAGGAACAAGACAGGGTACATTTATCATATAATTTTAAACTATGAACATACATACAATGTACTGTGAGTGCTGCTAATAACATGGCAAAATGGAGGCAATAATTTCACTATTGGTACTGTGTAATTTGATTTCACAAGAGTGGAGTGAAGATGCTCCTACCTCTAGGTAAATAGTTTCCATTTTCCTTTCCACAAAGGAATTGATACAGATAAGTTTACTGAGCTTGGAAGAAAAATGGTATTATTTATAAGATTCCATAACAATTCATTTCATAAATGGCCTTTAATGTAAGTGTTGTACCATCTGAGTTATCTTTTGAGTTAATTAAAAATAGCAAGAGTAATATCTTTGTTCAAATAATATCTATTATGCCACAGATTATCTTCATTTTTTACATAAGATATCAAAAATTGTAATGATATTGTTGACACTCCATCCCATATCCACTCTGCAGTGATGGTGGCAACTTCTCAGCTCAAATTAGTGCTGCTCTCTGCTTCTCTGCATGAGAGCTTTCTTTTGTACATCAAGAGCTTGCTCAGCCTGAAGGCAAGGCAGCTGCAAAAAGGCTGGAGACGTAGTTTTCTTAGAGTAATACTCAACGATGAGGAATAGGAGTAAGTGAATAAATACCTCAGGTTCTCTTTCCCTCAGCAAGAGATTTCAGAAGTACTTTCTACCCTGTATCTCAGAGGATGACCAGGAGTATTAAGACTTTGTTGCCCACACTGGGAACCTGTACACCAATACATCCTTCTGTGCAGTGAATTGCTTAATATGGCCCTTCTAGCCAATGTCCTCATCTATTGCATCATCCTCCTTTGTGATGTATTGTAAATCCTACTCTCTATGCCTGTTTAAAGGAGCTCTGGTGGTGTAGTGCCTAAGGCATTTGACTGCTACCCAGAAGGTTAGTGGTTTAAACCCAACAGCCACTCCATGGGAGGAAGATGGGGCAATCTACTTCCATAAAGATTTACTGTCTCGGAAACCCAATTGAGGTTGTGGTGAGTTGATGTATCTTGAGTACCACTTTGCTAGAAGGTGTGACTCAAGTCATCACCCTTAGTTTCCTTGAGGGTGTATATATGAATGTTCTGGAAAGTTCTCTTTCTTGCTCCAGTCCTGCATTTGGTTCATCATCATCTTACCCCTGGACTTGAGGCAGCAGCTGGTCATCTGACCAGCCTATTTGGGTTCCCCAGACCCTGCAATGACCCAATTGGGGAGAATCCTCCAGATCTACCCACAGACTTGGGACTTGCCAGCCTCCCAGCTTCTACCACCATGTGAGCCATTTCCTTGGTAGTTAGTGAGTTCTGTGAGACCTTGCAGAGAAATACAGTATCCCAAGACAGGAGGCAGAGTATTGAGGGGAAGAAGAGGAGTTGATGTTAGAGATGATGAAGTGGTACAGCAGTTTTGGAAAAATTGGACATTTGGGACATCTTTAACCTCTGCCTCATAGAGACAAGCCTTATGCTGATCTTTCTAAAAGAAATTATTCGAGCGCATCCCTACCTGACTTTTCTTCCATGTCTCATTTTTTTTCACTCTCATTGTTTGTTTTATGCATTCTGAAACTATCTTCTAAATGAATACCTATACCACGACTTTGTCTCATGGACTGCTTATTGGGAGACCCAAATAAAGAATTAAATGTACAACACTTTAACAAGAAAACAAAACTCAGCCCAAATAATGTATCTACAATTGCAAGTTTAGTAAGTGGCAGGAATTTTGTCATGCTCATTCCATTACCTGTACTCCTTCCATTATGTCACATTATATGCCACATTTAGGACTTGATAAAAACAGTTTTGCTGTAATGTTCTCAAGTTTATTCCTATACAATGCCTTCTATATGTTTACCTATTTTCACATATAAAATCATAGAGAAGAATGGGCAACAAATTTTAGAATGTTTCAGAAATGATTGTCCTTCCCATGTAGGATTTGGTTAGTATAATGAAACAAAATCTGGAAAGATTTATTACTAATAAGTCTTTTATTTATTGCTAAACAATTGTATCTTACTACAATTTACAGATAAAAGGAATGGAATAAATAATACCATAAACAATCCTGTTCAATCACCTCAATATTTAATTCCAAGCATAGAGCTTCAGTTGTCAAATAAGGAAATAGTATAAACAACTGGCAGAAAAAAATAATTTGAAGAACTAATGTTGAGTTCTTAATTAGTGCTCCCTCAATTTCTTAACTATCATAATTGAGGGTTACTTTTAGATCACTGACAGTACTATTATCATTTAAGAATAACATTTTAGGAAAACAATACCACCAGATATTTTGAAAGCACATTGTCATCCTCAAAGAAAACATTTTATGTGGATATAAGAACATGCTTTAGGTGCAAGGGGAGATTAAACAAAGTGGCTAACAGCAAAGACCCTGGAGCCAGTTTCACTGGCATAAATCCCAGTTCTATTACTTTCTAGCTCTATGCTTCTGAACACATTATTTAACCTTTTAGTGCCTTAGTTTGTTTCATATATAAAATGAGGATAACAATACCTTACCTCATAGAGTTGTTGTGAGAATTAAATGAGTTAATCCATTAAAATGCTTAGAACATAGCCTGTTAAAGCAAAGCCTGCACTACTTTCAAACTATTATTTTATATACATATTCACACTTTTTATTACACTTGTACAAAATATTGATTGGAAAATTTGAGAAAATTCTTACAAAAATTATTTTAAATCCCTTTTCCTTAACAACACGTCTTTCATGTAACAGCTTTTCAGAACTAGATATAAATTTACAATGATCTCTTATCTCACCTCTTACTCCAACATATGTTCTCCAAATCCCCATCTTACTCTGTTTTATCAAATTTACTTGCCTACATGAAATCTTAATTTTATTCTGTTTTTTAGGTATTTTATAAATGTAGTACATTTTTTGTCTGTTTCTTTCTGTTATGTATCATAGCTCAATTCTCATCAGTAGGAAAATAGAATGGAGAAAGAAGGCTCATCTATTGCATACACTTTGGGAAAGCTGAAGGACAAAACATGCAGTTATCCCTTGGTATCCATGGGGGATTGGCTCCAGAAGCTACCCCCACAAAATGCATAGGTGCTCAAGTCCTTTATATAGAATGGTGTAGTATTTATAACCTATGCACACCCTTCAGTATAGTTTAAATCATCTCTAGATTACTTATAATAACTAATACAATGTAAATGCTATGTCAATAGCACTTTATATTCTCTCTTAGATCTTGACAGATTCCTTTGCCTATTTAATTGTTTCCCCCTCACCCCAACCCACCCTGCCCCAAAATATTTTCACTTTTCTATTGGTTGAATCTGGGGATGTGGAACCTGCATATAAGGACATCTGACTGTGCCAACAAGTACACAAACAATTTGGGAGTTTTAAGACTAGGATATGTAAATTGCAATTAACAATAAAAATGACATTCCATTTCTGTGTGTCTCTGTGTGTGTGTGTGTGTGTGTGTGTGTTTGAGCAAAAGAGGAGAAAATGAAAAAATTCAGGGGAGTGGAATGTCTTGCACAGAGAAGGAATAGAATCATTCATACATTCAACAACTATCTGAGTGCCTATTTTATACAAAATGTCTATTGAATAAAGAATAAATAGCTGAATGCATGAATAAATGAGAACATTTATCTATTGCCTATTCTGAGCAACAAAGAAAGTAATAGATGACTGAAAAACTGAATTTTAGAAATGGAGTCTTCAAAACTTCCAGTTTTATACATGACAACAAGGGAAAGAAATGTTACAAGTCAAGTTAAAGTTGCACTGTATTATTGGTAGACTTAATTAAATAGAAATTCAGAAAACATCCAGCTTTTAAATTATGAGTAAAAAAATCCTTCACCTTCCTTAGTGACTAATTTCAAGAATCCATAAGGTCTCAGTGCTTTTTCTTCTCTCTTTCCATTTCTTCACTTCAGTTAGGAAACAGTGTGTGAGCATTTGAAAGTGTTTTGGCACAGCACACAGCAAGAAATGGTCATTTTTACATAGCACAGAAATGTCCCAATCTCTCCCCAAGAAGCTGACTATACCAGAAAAGAGATTGTTGTCCAGATGTCACCTCATGTGAAAATAATGAATATAGTATATGACTGCCAAAGGATTCTCTACATGGGAAAAAATTTCTAATTTGCTTGGAAAATAAAAGCCTGATATTCAAAAGTCTGTATATGAAATTGCGAAGAAACTTAGAAATAATTTTTTTTTTAAATTGTTGATCACTAACTCAGCATTGGAAGGGAGGAAACAGAATGATGTAAGCACATATGGATGAATTAGATCTTAATTCAACATGATTATTAAGCATGTACTTTGTTGAGATTTTTGACGTAAGTGATGGGAAGGTAGAAAAGAAGTATACAGTATTTATCTCTAGTCACAAGGCACTTAAAATCTTGTCAGGGTCTAAGGGAACAAGTCAGTAAACATGCTAAATCATATATACATGTGGTTTCTAACCACATACACACAAAGCCAATCCTCAAACTTTTCTATAAGTGTTCAGATTTCTATAGCATTTCCGAGGATATTTTGTATTCAGTAGATTTAAGACTCAAATTCTCACTGTCATGGAGTTGATTCAGACTTATAGTAAACCCCACTACTCCATCTTTCTTCCTTGGAGAATTTGGTGGGTTCAAACCACCAACTAGTAGGTACATATTTTAACTTATTTGTCAATTTTTAATGATATGATTAATGATCAGTCATTTCAATGAACCATTTGAAGAGTGTAATCTCAGAGCCTCTTCCTTTTATGATCATCTCATTTAACAATTTTTTAAAAAGATCAAAACCACATAAGATCTCAGCTGACCTTACTTAAACTTTTTAATGTGATATATCTCAACTATATATAAAGGCTATAGAATAAGTTTTAAAAACCTATTTATCCACCAACCAGCTTCATCAAATTTGAATATTCTGTTGTATTTTCTTCATATAACTTTTTAGTAAACAATGCATAAAAATATATTGACAACTGTGGAGTAATCTTCCTTGGTCTGTTTCCTACTCTCCCTCGCAAAGGTAACTACTATCCTTAATACATTGTTTATCATCCCCATACATATTTCTATACTATTAATAGTTATGTATCAATAAAAATATACAGTTTACTGGCTTGCTTTCAAGTCGGGGCCGACTCGATGGCACATAACAACAACAACAACAACAACATACATAGCATATCACTGTACATATAATTTCTTTTTAATGAAACTTACATTTTTAAGTTTTAACAATGCTTATATATTTAATTCTAGTTTGTAATTTTAACAGCTTGCATTGGTTTCCACAGTTTGAATATAGCACAATGTATTTTCCTATTGATAGACATTGCTATTTCAGATGACTCACTATTACAAATATTATAAGCAGTGCTACTGTCTTAATTAGAGTTCTCTGGAGGAACAGGACCAGAGATATAGATACGTAGTGAAACCTGTAAGAGCCAGAATTTGATGGAACCACCTTGTTTTTGCAGGTCTCACAAGTTTTCTGCCTTTTACAGGGTGCAGTCTTACCACTCTTCTATTGTTCTCTATTGTTGTTGTTGTTGTTATTTGCTGTCGAGTCGGCCCCGACTCATAGTGACCCCTCCTTGGGTTTCTGAGGCAGTATCACTATG
>NW_006922039.1:533647-535324 GCF_000298275.1 Orycteropus afer afer
TATTTACTTAAAGGAAATTTCTCATACAATTATGAGGAGTTGACAACTCCAAGATCCTCACGTCGTGCAACAGGGTGGAAACAACTGCTGGCTTTTATCCCAAAATTTGTAGGTCAGGCAATGAGAAGAATGAAGAACAAGAGCATTCTAACAAAAAATTTCTATTTATAGTGTGGAGACAGAACACACTCTAGAGAGACTTCTGTTTTGTTCTTAAAGCCTTTCAATTGACTGATTGAGGCCCACCCACATTATGGAATATAATCCCCTTTACTTGAAGTCACTGATTTAATGACACATAATTGTATTGTAACAGCAACTAATGTTTTACAAGACAACTGAGCACAATAGCCTAGCCAATTTGACATATAAAATCGACTATCACAGCAACAAAGGATCTAGCTAGGAATAGAATTAATGAGTCGAAGGGTGAGAGCATCTTCAACTATAGCAGACATTGCAAATCTTCTCTCCTAAATGTTAATTGCCATCTAGTCAGCTCCAACTCATAGTAATTCCATCTATAGCAAAATGAAATATTACCTAATTCTGCACCATCTTCATTATAATGGCTATGTTTGAGTTTATTGTAGCCACTGTGTCCTTATCTTATTGAGGGTTTACCTCACATTTCCTGCCCTCCACTTTATGAAATATGATGTCCTTCTCAATTGTTTTGTCCTTCCTGATGATGGAAGCAGGCAAGCCAAAGTCAAGGGCAATATTATATGATCTTTATGGCTTACATTGGCTAATTTTCAGAAGTAGAACAGCCAGCCTTTCTTCCTAATCTGTCTTAGCATGGAAGCTCCACTAAAAATTGTTCACCAAGGGTGATCCTGCTACTATTTGAAATATTGGTGGCATAGCTTCCAGCAATATAGCAACATGTCACACCACAGTATGATAAACTGACAAATGGGTGGTATTAATACATACTCCAAGTAGCCCTGTGAAAGAATTCCAAATTTTCCACATCTATACCTGATTTGTTTTTGTCATAAGCTTTTTGTGTGTGTGTTTTCTTTTCCCCAAATTGGCTGGGTTTGGAATGATACCTCGTTTCAGTTTAAAATTATGTTTCTTTGATTTTTGGTGAGATTAAGCATATTTTCATGCTTCTTGTTGTTAGGTGCCATTGAGTCGGCTCCAACTCATAGCAACCCTATATACAATAGAACAAAACACTGCTCAGTCCTGTGTCATCCTCACAATCCGTGCTATACGTGAGCCCATCATTTCAGCCACTGTGTCAATCCATCTTGTTGAGGGTTTTCTCTTTTTCACTGACTCTCCACTTTACCAAGCATGATATTCTTCTCCAGGGAATGGTCCCATCTGACAGCATGACCAAAAAGTAGTTGAGATGAAGTCTGGACATTCTCACTTCCAAAGAGCATTCCGGCTGTACTTCCTCCATGACAGATTTACTTTCATATTACTATTGACCATTTGTACTTCCTCTTCTATGAAGAAGAAGCTTGCTGGTTAAAGCATTGGGCTGCTAAATAAAAGGTCGTAAGTTCAAACCCACCAGCCACAATGCAGGTGAATGATGAGGTAATTTGCTTTCATAAAGATTTAAAGCGTTGGAAACCTTATGGGGTAGTTCTACTCTGTCCTATAAGATCACTAAAAGTCAAGAGTAGATTTGATGGCAGTAGGATTAGTTTGGTC
>NW_006922039.1:535504-536308 GCF_000298275.1 Orycteropus afer afer
ACTGGCTACTATTCCTTGGTCAAAATATGCTTTTTAAATGTCTTTTCTCAGTTTATTTTTTGCTTTTAAACTTGTATTATACTTTAATAGAATTTTTTATGTAGCCAAATATAAGACTTTTGGCTTGAACTTTCTATATTGTGTTTAAGAAATTCATCTCCACTTTATGACCATAATGATATTTTCCTAAATGTTTTTTGACTTCTTTTCATATGTAGGTCTTTAAGCTATCCCTTTTTTTTACTATGGCATATGCTATGAGTAAACATCTAATTTTTTTTCCTTATAGATACCTAGTTATTTCAGTGTCATCCTTTCCCTGTTCTGAACAAATATTCTTAATTTTTATTTCATTCTTCCACCAGACTAGCTAACTTATGATAATAATGCTTACGTATCTTACTTAAATGTTTCTATTAAACTAGATTTTAGACTAGTTTTATATAACTATTTTTTATTCATTAGAATGATCTTTTCAACATTAATTTTAGTATTTTTTTAATTTTTAATTATAACTTAAACTTTTCCCATCATATCATATATATAGCTATGAAGCAGAATAGAAATCCCAGGCATTTCTTCTAGATTTACCATCTATGTTTGTTTGTTTTTTCCAACAAAGACCATTTTTAAATGACTTCTTCAGCTCATTTTATTCCTCTGGTGCTTTTCCTTTATATTTACTTAGAATCTGTAATGCTATTGTTTTATGATCTTTAGGTCACTAGGTGGGTAGTTTGAACCCTTTGACCAGTACTACAAAAGAAAGGCCTAGATATCTGATTTCATTAACCTTATAACAAA
>NW_006922039.1:536608-542444 GCF_000298275.1 Orycteropus afer afer
ATACATATAGAGAAAGAGAAATTTATCTTAGGAATATGGCTCACACACTTACAGAGCTGGCAAGTCCAAAGTTTTTGGATCAAACGTCAAGGTGGAGGCTTTTCCCAACTCACACAGCTGCAGGGGCTGAGGAACTCAAGGTTGGCAGGCAGTATATTGGCTGTTGACTCCACTGAATGACAAATCCAAGATCATCAGGCCGAATGGTGGGTTGTTTGCTCACAGACACTTGTATGCAGCACAACATGATCCTGATCCACAGAACAGTGTCTCTTTTCCAAGGATGTCCATAAATATGTTAGAAGCAGTCCACACCCCTAGGGAAACTCCTTTTCAATGGATTGGTTGCTCAAAACATATTCATCTGATCCCATCATGGTAATAACCCACATCACAACTGCTTAAACCACACAGAATTGTGGTCCAGCCAAGTTGACACACAGCTCCAACTATCACACCATTATTTTCCATTACTTATACAATTATCAGCCAAAATAATTTTATGATTACCACTTGCATCTGGATTAAAAGTGCACACAGCCTTGATGTATATTATCTAAATTTCCCACCAAAATTTTCTGACTAGTTTGTGTCATCCTTTTCATTTGGAAGAGCCACTATCTATACACAATGCTCAGTTGTTACTGAGAAGTTACATTTGTGTTTTTTGTTCTCTATATTGTTTGAATATTCTGCTTTTCCCTTAGTTTCCCTAGAAGTATAAAACAGAATGGTCTTTTAAAACATCAATTTACTATGGTGATGTTGTATGTGAACCATATTAGAAACTACCCAGAAGGGCCAAAATATGTATTGGCTTTGACTAGGTCATGATTTAAGCAAAGTGTTTTCCAAGAGAAAAGGCAAACACAAAAATTGAATACTGGAAATTGCTCACTTGATGCTATTTATAGCACTGCAGGACATTCTGTAGAAGCAGAAACAAATTATCCAGATTAGGAAGAAAGAGCCCAAGATAGATTGTACAGGAGCCACTCTAATGAGCCTATATATTTAAAAGACATTTCTATTTGGGGAGTTTGACTCAGGAAGTAACAGCTGGACCAGAATGCTCCCCCAGGATTCTTCCTTATCAGGAAAGCAGTGGTGGCTGGGGAGCTGCAAGCAGCCACTAGTCCAGGTGCACCCACTGTAGGAAGAGTAACATCATGGAAAATGGAAAAGTAGGAAATTTCAAAAGTTAATTCCTCCAGTGAAACAACCATTAAAGTATAAATTACAATCTTAAGTCCAGAACTTGACCAGACACAGTAACCAAGGGAGGCTTGATGAGGGGAAAGGCTGTAAAAATTCAACTTTTAAGGAAATCTGTATCAGGTCATTGGTTAATAGCAGAGATAAAAGAACAGAAACCTCAGTGACTCCACCCCCCAAAAAAGAATAAGCATTTACCATAAAGCTATGGAAATTTCAATAAACAGACAATTACAGTCCCCAGCAAGTAAAATTCAACAATCTCTATGAAGAGAGGAAAATGTGATATCCAGACTTACTACATTATAATACTCAAAATAAATACTTTTAAAATTGCAAAACATACAAAGAATCAGTTAACTATAGATCATTTCAAAAAAAAATATATGGCAGAAACCAATTCTGAAAAATCTGAGACATTGGAATTACTAATCAAACATGTTAAAAACAAATGTCTTAAATATATTCAATTATCTAACTAAAACCATGGACAAACAACTAAAAATACCAAGAATAATTTGTGTGAAAAGTAAGGATGCCAATAATGAGAATAATTGTTGTTGTTGCTTGTTGTTATGTGCTGTCTAGTCTGACCCTACTCATAGTGACCCCTCCTTGGGTTTCCGAGGCAGTAGTATCACTACGGAAGTAGATGGCCCATCTTCCTTCTGAGGAGTAGCTGGTGGGTTTGAACCACCAGCATTCTGGTTAGCAGTCAAGTGCCTTAGGCACTATGCTACCAGAGCTCCTAATAAGAATAGAGAATAATAGAAAGGATCTAATAGCTGAAATTAAAAATTCACCCAAAGAGTTTAACAGTAGACATGAACAGATACAAGATAAAGTCACTGAATGTGAAGATAAGGCAAATCAAATTATGCAGTTTGAAGAATGGAAAGAAAAATTAAGGAAGAAAAATTAACAGAGTGTGAGGGACCTGTGAGACACCATTAAATGCACTAATGTTTTCATCATCGGAGTATGAAAGGGGAAGAGGGAGAAAAAGGAGCAGAGAAAATATTTGAAGAAATAAGGGCTGAAAACCTAACAAATATGATGAAAGTCATGATTAAACACATCTAACAATTGCAATAAATTCCAGTCAGGATAAACTAAAGAACATCCAAACTGAGTCACAGTGTAGTCAAATTTTTGAAAGACAGCCACAGAATTTTGAAAGACAGCCACAGAATTTTGAAAGCAGCAAGTGAGAACTGATTCATCATATCCATTATACCCTCAATTAGAGTATAAGCTGATTTCTCACTAGAAATCATAGATGCCAGAAGACAGGGAAATGGCATATTTAAAGTCCTAGAAAAAAATATTGTCACACAATAATTCTCTATTTGACAACACTATTCATTGAAAATGAAGGAATAATTGAGACATTTCCAGATAAGCAAAATTGATGGAGTTTGTTACTAGTAGACCTTCGCTACAAGAAATGCTTCAGGCTGAGAGGGAAAAACACTAGCCAATAACTTGAAGACATATGAAGAAATAAATAACACTGGAAAGGATAAGAATTCAGGTAAATGTGAAAGCTATTATGGCTGCAACAATGGACTCAAGCATAGCAAGGATTTTGTGGATGGCACAGGACTGGGCAGTGTTTTGTTCTGTTGTACATGGATCATTATGAATAGGAACTGACCCAACAACATCTAACAACAACAAAAGCCATTATTATTGTATTTTTAGTTGGTAACTAATATTTTTCCCTATAAATTAAAACATGAGTGCATAAAGCAATAATTATAAATGATGCCACTGTGCACATAGTTCACAAAGATGTAATCTGTGACATAATAATATAAAGGGAAATTATAATAATATAAAAGGAAATGCTCAAAGATGTTTAAGAACAGTGTATTTCCATTATACAATTGAAACTCAGTTGGTATTATTCAAACTAGCTTGTTACAAGTTTAAGGTGTTAATTTAAATTCTTAACTACTAACAAAATAATAAAAAATATATATATACAGAAAAATGTAAAATAAAATGAAAATAATGAACTATAAAAATAATACCAAGTACAGAAATAGGCAGTAATGGAGGAATTGAGGAGCAAAATCATAAAAGATACAGGAAAAAAAAAAAAGCCTAAGTGTCAGAAATTAAGTTATTTCCTTCTCAGTAATTACTTTAAAGGTAAATGGATTAAACTCTCCAACTAAAAGACAGATACTGGCAGAATAGATGGAAAAATCCATCAATATGGTGTCTACAAGAGATATAACATTTTAGATACCAAAAAAAAAAAAAAAGAAAGAATTTGAATTTGAAAGTGAAAGGTGGAATAGTAGCCAAAAGAGAACTGAGATGGCTATATACATATCAGGCAAGACATACTTTAAATAAAATATGATACAAAAGAAAAATACGAATATTACATATTGATAAAAGCTTAAATATATATCAAGGATATATCATTTTAGGCAAACATGCACATCACAGAAGAGCTCTAAAAGGTATGAAGCAAAAATGGATAGAATTAAGGAAGAATTAGAAAATTCTACTATTATAGTTGCAGATTTCAATACTCAGTTTTCAGTGATGGATTGAACAATATGACATAAAATTAATAATGAAATAGAAGTCTAGAATTCTATAAATCAAATGCGTCTAACAGACATATACAGCACTCTACTCAGAAACAGCAGAATAACATTTTTCTGAAGTACATATGAAACATTCTTTAGGATAGACCTACAATGGGGTACAAAACGTGTCTATAAATGTTTAAAATATTGCAATCTCAAAAATTATGTTTTCTGAATCTAGTGGAATGGTATCAGAAATATGTGTAAATTAAAAAACAGACTCTTAAGCAAAAACAGAGAAGAAATTAAAAGACAAATTAGAAAATACCTTGATATAAATGAAAGTGAAAGCACAATAATTGCAGAAGTAGTGCTTAGATGTAAATTCATCTTTAATTAAGTTAAAAAAGAAAACGAAATTCTAGAAAAACGGTAACATCAGCAGGTCTAAGATCTTGTCCCTCCCACACATGCACTAAGAAAAGCAACCGGACATCTATAATTTCACATCTGTATGAACACTCAAAATAAGTGAAGGCTTTGCCACACACAAAAAAAAAACTTCAAAATGGATCAAGGATCTAAATGATAAATCTAAAACCATAAAGTTCTTGGAAGAAAATATAGGAGAAAAAGTTTGAGACCTAATTTTTTCAATGATAGATAAATGTACAAGCTACAGAAAACAAGGATCATAACTGAGACCTTGTAATAGTTCAATACTTATGATCATCAAAATACATCATCAAAAGAATAAAGAGACAACTTACATACAGGGAAAAAAAATCTTTGGGAATGATGTAAACAATAAAGTTCTAACATCTAAAATATATAGAAAACTTCTGAAGCTTAACAACGAAAAGTGAGTGCCATCAAAAACTGAGCAAAAGTCAGGAATAGTTGTTGTTGTTAGGTACCATCGAGTCAACTCTGACTCATAGCGACCCTATGTACAACAGAACGAAACACTTCCCAGTCCTGCGTCATCCTCACAATCCCTGCTATGCTTGAACCCAGTGTCGCAGCCACTGTCAATCCATCTTATTGAGGGTCTTCCCCTTTTTCACTGACCCCCTGCTTTACAAATCATGATGTCCTTCTGTAAGGAATGGTCTTTTCTGACATTACCAAGGTAGGTGAGATGATGTCTGGCCATTCTTACTTCCAAGAAGCATGCCAGCTGCAGTTCTTCCAGGACAGATTTGTTTGTTCTTCTCTAAGTCCATGGGATTTTCAGTATTCTTCACCAACACCACAATTCAAAAAGATCAACTCTTTTTTGGTCTTCCTTATTCATTGTCCAGCTTTTACATGAGTATGAGATATTTGAAAATGCCATGGCTTGGGTCAAATGCACTTTAGTCATTAAAGTGACATCTTTGCTTCTTAGCACTTTAAAAAGTCTTTTGCAGTAGATTTGCCCAGTGCAATACGATGTGAGTTCTTGACTGCTGCTTCCATGGGTATGATTGCAGATCCAAGTAAAGTGGAATCCCTGACAACTTCAATCATTTCTCCATTTATCATGATGTTGCTTATTGGTCCAGTTGTGAGGATGTTTGTTTTCTTTATGTTCAGGTGTATCCCATACTGAAGACTGTAGTCTTTGATATTAATCAATAAGTACTTCAAATTATTACCACTTTCAGAAAGTAAGGTTGTGTCATCTGCATATCACAGATTATTAATTCATCTTCCTCCAATCCAGATGCTGTGTTCTTTTTCATATAGTCCAGCTTCAGAGATTATTTGTTCAGCATACAGATTGAATAACTATGGGGAAGGATACAACCCTCACACACACTCTTCCTGATTTTAACCATGCAGTACCTCTTTGTTCTATTTGAACAACAGACTCTTGGTCTATGTACAGGTTCTTTGTGAGCATAATTAAGTGTTCTGAATTTCCCATTCTTCACAATGTTATCCACAATTTGTTATAATTTACATCTGTTATGACATGAACAGACATGTTCATTTGAATATCATCAAAAAGGATATTCAAATGGCCAACAGACATGAAAATATGCTTAACATGAGAGAAAAGCAAATTGAAGCACAATAAGTGATCA
>NW_006922039.1:543167-546043 GCF_000298275.1 Orycteropus afer afer
AACCTGGAGGACATTTTGTTCAGCAAAATAAGTCAATCACAGGGAAAAAAAAAAAAAAAAAACAGTACTGTATGTTCTCACTTTTGTGAAATGACATGAGTAGGTAAATATAAAGAAACTAATGTTTATTAGTGGTTACGAGATATGGGGGGTGGATACATGGAGATTAACTCTCCAGATAGCAGACACTTGTTATGTTTGGTGATGGGAAAGGTAACACCAAATGAGAGTGAAGTGTGCAGACCTCGATGAAGATCCACAAGGTGTATGAAAGGAAAAAACAAACAAACAAAAAAAACTTGGTACTAACTGCTATGGCATATATAATTTTGCCATATCAGCAAAAACAAAAAAAATCAAACAATATATGTACAGGTATATATGTATGTATGTAGGCATACATGTGTATAAGTATGTATATATGTGTGTATATATAGATGTATGCATTTATGTGACTATGTGCACATATATTCATATATATATAAAGGCACATAGAGGGCACAGTTACAGACACTTTTTAGACATAATCAAACACCTTATGGTATTGTATTTCTGTGTCTGAAAGATTAGAACCATAGTATCCTGGATTATCTTGGTCAATTGGCATAACCCACCTCATAAAGTTTATGTTCTACATCCTATTTTGATGAGTACTGCCTGGGGGTATTAAAAGCTTTTGTGTGTCCATATAAGTATTCCTCTCTAACTGTCTGAAGCAAAAGAGAAAGAAAGAAAGAAAAAATTCAAAGAAGAAATTTGTTTACAGGACCAATAGTCTACATGAACCACAGCCTGATCTACTCTGGGACTACAAGAACTACATGCCTGATTACCACTCCTGGCCATTCTGATCAGGACCACAATAGATGGATTCTTATAGAATGGGACAAAAATCTGGAATAGAACTTCAAATTCTTAAAAAGTCTAGACTTTACTGGACTGATTGAGACTGAAGGACTCCTTGCAAAAACATCATGGGGGCAGCGGTGTCTGATGTCCTCTAACTTCACTAGAGGAAAAGAGCATTCAGAACAACATCAATAGCCCAAGATTTGTTCTTACAAGGCAGAGGTCAGACATGCCACCACTCTTCAAACTTTTTACCAATTCTGAAACAATCATTCTTCCCACAGCACTCTCTACTTCTCTGCTGGGTTTAATAATTCTTTGCAATGGCCACACAGAACTCATAGACAATATTCACGATTATGGAGTTCATTACGTAAACAACAGGTTACAAATCAGGTTCAGGAATGTTCAGGATGCAATTCTTCAATCAGTACAACCTCTCCTCTGCCATACCCACAGACATGACTCTGGCCCTTGACCTCTTGGCCTGGCTTCTGCCCTGATCAGGCAAGTATTACAAAGCTCTTTTAGCACTGCCAATAGGTGCATCTCACTCTGCCAAGAAGCCTTCTGCTGGAAGGGACTCAGCTTTTTTGATCATGGGTCAGTAAGTCCACCACTCTGTCTCATGTTGGTCTCTTGGTTCTACCATCTCTCTGTTGTCTTTCTGCTGCCTGAACTCAGGGATCTCAGATCCAAGAACACACTCTGGTCCTGGCTCTTTTTTTTTGATGGCAGTGAGATTTCCCCTTTCCACCTCTGGAATGGCCCATTTTAAGCCCAGAAAGTTGGCAAAAACTGACCAATCCATTATTAAGTTTCCAAGACCTCATTTATGTGGGTCCCCTCCTAACAAGGGTACCATGTACCTTCTTTGCATTACTAACAAGCTATCCAATGCCCTCAGTGGGCTGCAAAGCTCTTAACTTTGACCTAGTTTCACCCAGTGATCTGGTGGGAGTCACAAGGACCATAGCTGGAAGAGCCATACCAAGTAATTCATTGCATTACACTCTTCAAGACTATTGCTCTGAGATGCTCTTTAAAAATTGGAACAGAACTAGTCCCTGGGGTCACCTTTTAGGTAAATAACAGATTGGCTTACAAAAGTAAAGAATATTACCCACAAGTACTGTGCTCCTTTAAAAAATCATCTATGTGAGACCAAATGGTTAATAATTACTTAAAGCCAAAGACAAGAATTTGAGGGAATAAGGAAACTAAATTAATGGAAATGGAACAATCAGAACAGAAATAATGAGAATGCCCATGCATTGTGAAAAGTATAACTAATGTTACTGAAAAATCTGTGTAGAAATTGTTGAATAGGAACCTAAACTGCTATTTAAAATTTCACCAAAAACACAATAAAATATTATTTTAAAAAAGAAATTTAAATTAAATAATCATAACATAAAATGCTTAAAAATTTATTTAAAAAAAGCAAAAGACTATAGTAGCTAACCACATATTGTAACAAGGAAAATGTGACTTTTAGATGATAGCACATTTTTTCGTATGATCTCTATCTCTTCTCATTGCACCCATAGTGGGCATGGCATTGGCTGCACTGAAGGTGGAGCCAATGTTTGGAGTGAGCAGGGCATACTTTGCCATAACTGTAGTTCAGTGCATCTGTTCAGATCTGTATGGGAGCTGTCTGAGGACTGATACCTCAGTCTGGCCAGAACTGTAGCTCAGTGGGTGGGGGGTGACAAGAAAAAACTGAAGGCTGGGACAACATGAACATTTCTTGGAGAAATGGGCACTTCTGAAAGTCCTGTGCATACAGGGAAATTGAAATGCCACAGCATGCTCAAATCTAATTGTGATAGTTGGAGCTGTGTGTCAACTTCGCTGGACCCCAGTTCTGTGTGGTTGTTCCCATGATGGGATCAGATGACTGTGTTCTGAGTGGCCAATCTGCCCAAGGGGAGTTTCCCTAGGGGTGTGGCCTGCTTCCAGGATATCCAGGGACATCCTGGGAAGAGAGACATTCTTCTGTGGATTGGGACCCTGGTGTGCTG
>NW_006922039.1:546253-547022 GCF_000298275.1 Orycteropus afer afer
CTTTGCTGGTTTTTCTTTCTCTAGAGAACCCAGTCTAACACACTAATGTTATCACTTTAACAACAACAACAAAAACAAATCACAAGGCATGCTAAGAAACTGGAAATGATGGCCTATTCAAAAGAACACAAGAAAGGGAAAGAAATTGTCTTTGTAGAGAAAGGCCAAAGAATGGACAGACTAGAAGGAAACAGTATTAAAAATTCTCAAATAACTGAAGGAAAACATAGAAAAAGAATTAGAGGAAATTAGGGGAAAAGATACATGAACAAAATGAGAGTATCAACAAAGAAATAAGCACTATAAAAAGGACCCAAACAGAATTGAGAGTCCAGAAATAAACCTACACATCTACGATCAACTCATTTTTTACAAGAGTGCTAAATCCATCCAATAGGAAAAGAAAGATCTCTTCAATAAATGATGCTGGGAAAATTGAATTTCCACATGCAGAAAAATGAAACAAGATACTTGCTCTATATCATACATAAAAACAAATCAAAATGAATTAAGGATCTAAATATGCAAACTGAAGCCATACAATTCTTAAAAGGTAAAGCAGGGACAACACTCTCAGGCCTAGCTTTAAACAGTGGATAATATAATATAATAACAAAAGCACAAACAGCAAAAGACAAAATAAATAAATGGTGACCTCATAAATTTTTAAAATCTTTGTTCATCAAAGGATTGTACCAAAAAAGTTAAAGATAAGGTACTGACCGGAAGAATACCTTCAGAAACCACATATCTAACAAGAATCTAATAA
>NW_006922039.1:548383-555017 GCF_000298275.1 Orycteropus afer afer
GCAGAGTAGTTAGGAACAACTAAGGGAGACAAACTTGTCTGTCAGTTAGTTGCCTGTGGTGGCTTGCATGTTTCTGTGAGGCTGGAGGCTATGCCACCAGTGTTGCAAAATGCCAGCAGGGTTACCTATGGTGGACAGGTTTCAGTGGAGCTTCTAGACTAAGACAGACTTGGAAGAAGGGAGAGGTTATCCACTTCTCAAAGAATTTGCCAGTGAAACTATATGAATAACAGTGAAACACTGTCTGATATATTACTTGAAAACTTTATGAGTACTCCTGAAACATTGTCCAATATAGTGCCGGAAGATGAGCTCATCATGTCAGAAGGCACTCAACACGTGACTGGGGAAGAGCTGACTCCTTGGAGTAGAGACGACCTTAATGATATGGATGTAGTAAAGCTTTTGGGACCTCCATTTGCTGGTGTGGCATGACTCAAAATAAACAGAAACAGCTGCAAACATCCATTAATAACTGGAACCATAATAATCAGAACATGGAATGTACAAAGTATGAATCTAGGGAAAGTGAAAGATGTCAAAAATGAAATTGAATGCATAAAGATCGATATCCTAAGCATTAACCAAGAACCATCTAGGAAAATTGGAAGTTGTCAAAAATGAAATGGAATGCATAAAAATTGATATCCCAGGCATTAGTGAGATGAAATGGACTGGTTTCAGCCATTTTGAATCAGACAACTGCATAATCTACTACTCTGAGAATGAGAAATTGAAGAGGAATGATGTGGCATTCATCATCACAAAGACTGTTCCAAGATCTATCTTGAAGTACAATGTCAGTGATAGGAAAATATCCATACATTCATAAGGAAGACCAGTTAATATTACTATTATTCAAATCTATGCACCAACCACCAAAGTCAAAGAAAAATAAACTAAAGATTTCTACCAACTTCTGCAGTCTGAAATTGATGGAACATGCAATCAAGATATGTTGATTATCACTGGTGACTGGAACACAAATGTTGGAAACAAAGTACAGTCACTGGTCCTTGGAAAATATGGCCTTAGTGATAGAAATAACACTGGAGATAGCATAACAAAATTTTGCAAGACCAAATTATTAATTGAAAATAACTTTTTCAACAACATAAGTGACAACTATACATGTGGACTTCACCAGATGGAATACACAGGAATCAGATTGACTATGTCTGTGACAAAAGGCAATGGAGAAGTTCAATATCTTTGGCCAAAACAAGGCCAGGAGCTGATTGTGGAATAGACCATCAACTGCTCACATGCACATTCAACTTGAAGTTGAAGACAATTAAAACAAGTCCACACGAGCCAAAATATGACCTTGATAATATCTCTCCTGAATTTAGAGACCATTTAAAAAATAGATTTGATGCATTGAACACCAATGACCAAAAACCAGATGAATTGTGGGATGACATCAAGAACATCATCCATGAATAAAGCAAGAGGTCATTAAAGAGATCAGAAAGGAAGAAAAGAACAAAATGGATGTAAGAAGTGACTCTGAAACTTGCCCTTAAGTGGAGACTAGCTAAAGCCAATGGAAGAAATGACAAGATAAAAAGAGCTGAACAGAAGATTTCAAAGATCAGCTAGAGCAGACAAAACCAATTGCTATAATGAAATGTGCAAAGACCTGGAGTTAGAAAAGTAAAAGGGAAGAACATGCTTGGTATTTCTCAAGCTGAAAGAACTGAGGAAAAAAATTAACCCTTGGGTTGCAATATTGAAACATTCTATGGGCAAAATATTGAATGATGCAGGAAACATCAAAAGAAGATGGCGGGAATACACAGAGTCACTGTACCAAAATGAATTGGCTGATGTTCATCCATTTTAGGAGGTGGCATATGATCAAGAACCAATAGTACAGAAGGAAGAAGTTGGAGCTGCACTGAAGGAATTGGTGAAGAACAAGGCTCCAGGAATTGACAGAATACCCACTGAGATGTTTCAACAAATGGATCCCCCTCTGGAGGCACTCACTCAGTTATGCCAAGAGATTTTGAAGACAGCTACCTGGCCAACTGGCTGGAAGAGGTCCATATTTGTACCTATTCCAAAGAAAGGTGATCCCACAGAATGTAGAAATTATCAAACAATATTACATGCAAGTAAAATCTTATTGAAGATAATTAAAAAATGGTTGCAGCAGATCCTGAAAGAGAACTTCCAGAAATACAGGTTGGATTCAGAAGAGGATGTGGAACGAGGGATATCATTGCTGATGTCAGATGGATCTTAGCTGAAAGCAAAGAATACCAGAAAGATGTTTACTTATGTTTTATTGACTATGCAAAAGCTTGTGATCTTGTGGATCATAACAAATTGTGGATAACATTGAGAAGAACAGGAATGCCAGAACATTTGATTTACTCATGAGGAACCTGTACATAGATCAGGATGCATTATTCAAACAAAACAAGGAGATACTCCATGGTTCAAAATCAAGAAGGGAGTGCATCAAGGTTTTGTCCTCTCATCATTCATATTCAATTTAAATGATGAGCAAATAATCCAAGAATAATATGGTATCAAGAATGGAGGAAGACTCGTTAACAACCTGTGATATTCAGATGACATAACTTTGCTTGCTGAAAGTGAAGATGACTTGAAGCATTTACTGATGAAGATTAAAGACTACAGTCTGCAGTATGGTTTACAACACAATATAAAGAAAACAAAAATCCTCACTACTGGTCCAATAAGCAGGTTCACGGTGGATGGAGAAAAGATTGAAGTTGTCAAGGATTTCATATTACTTGGTTCTACAATCAACACCAATGGAAACAGCAGTCAAGACATCAGACATTGTATTGCATTGGGCAAATCTGCTGCAAAAGACCTCTTCCAAGTGATGAAGAGCAAAGATGTCTCTTTGAAGACTAAGATGTGCCTAACCTAAGCCATGTAATTTTCAATCACCTATTATACTTGTGAGAGCTAGACAATGAATAAGGAAGATCAAAGAAGAGTTGATGTTTTTGAGTTGTGGTGCTGGAGAACAATGCTAGGAGTAACATGGTCTGTTAAAGGACTAACAGATCTGTCCTGGAAGAAGTGCAGCCAGAATGCTCCTTGGAAACGAGAATGGCCAGACTTTGTCTCACCTACTTTGGTCTTGTTGTCAGAAGGAACCATTCCCTGGAGAAGGATATCATGCTTGGTAAAGTGGAGGGTCAACAAAGAGGGAAAGGCCTTCAACGAGATGGATAGACACAGTGACTGCAATGACGGGCTCAGGTGTAGCAAGGATCATGAGGCTGGCACAAGACCGGGCAGTATTTCATTCTGCTGTGCATTGGATCACTATGAGTCAGAGATGACTCAACAGCACCTAACAACAGCGACATGGTAGTACAACATGAAAAGTGTCATCAATGTCCCTGAGTTGTAAATGTGGAAGTTGTTATGCTGGCAAATGCCTTGTTGTGTATGTTTTCAACAAAATAAAAAAAGAGTAAGGGGGGTGGGATCATAAGGGAATATTCTGAACAATTGTATGCCAACAAATTAAATAACCTAGGTGAAATGGACAAAACACACAAACTGCCAAAATTGACTAAAGAAGAAGGAGAAAATCATAACCAACCTATAAAAATGAAGAGATTGAATCAGTAAATCAAAAACCTACCAACAGTGAAAAGTTAAAAAAAAAAAAAAAAGGCTTCACCAGGGATTTCTATCAAATATTTAAGAATTAACAATTTAGCTCAAACTTTTCCAGAGAATTATAGAGATATTAACATTGTGTAACTTATTCTATGAGGCTAGTGTTACCCTGATCTCAAAACCAGACAGAGTCGTCACAAGAAAAGAAAACCATAGACCGATATCCCTCATGAATATTAATGTTAAAGTCCTAAATAAAATACTAGCAAACAGAATCTAATAGTACCTTAAAAGGAGTATAAATCATGACTAGATGGGATATATCCCAAGAATGCAAGCGTGGTTCAACATAATAAATTCGATGTTAGGTTAACATAGCATAACAAATCCACCACATTAATAGAACAAAGGAAAGAAACACATGATCATGTCAATTGGAACAAAAAACAAATTGACAAAAATCCAACACACTTTCATGATAAAAACTCAACAAAACAGGAATAGAATGAAAATTCCTCAACATGATGAAGATCATTTATGAAAAACTCGCAGCAGACATCATACTCAATACAGAATGACTTTGAAGTTTCCCTTAAGTTCAGGTACATAACAAGAATACTTGCCTTCACAAATGTTATGCAATATTATACTGTAAGTCCTAGTCAGAGCCATTTTTTGCTGTTACATGCTGTTGAGTCAGATCTAACTCATAGCGACCCCTCCTTGGGTTTCTGAGGCAGTATCACTACAGAAGTAGATTGCCCCATCTTCCTTCTGAGGAGTGGCTCGTGGGTTTGAACCACCAGCCTTCTGGTTAGCAGTCAAGTGCCTTTAGGCACTATGTTACCAGCCATTAGGCAAGGAAAAAGAAACAAAAAGTATTTAAATCAGGAAAGAAAAAGTAAAACTATCCTTATCCGTAGATGATATGATCCCATATATGGAAAATCTCAAAGAATCAATTGAAAAGCTGCTAGAGCTAATAAACAAATTCAACAAAATTGGACACTGCAAATTTTGCCTCAAAAATCATTTGAATTTGTATATACCAACAATGAGGAATCTGAAAAGCAAATTAAGAAAACAATTTAATCTACAATAGCACCCGGAAGAATGAAAATCCTAGGTATGAAGTTAACCAGGTAGATGAGATAACTGTACACAAACAACTATTAAATATTATTGAAAGATAGCAACCCCCAACCTCACTGTCATCTAGTTAACTCTGACTCATAGTGACCCTACAGTACAGAGTAGAACTGCCCCATAGTGTTTCCAAGGCTGTAAGTCTTTATGGAAGCAGACTGCTTCATCTTTCTCCCATGTTGTGGCTGGTGGGTTTGAACTGCTAACCTTTTGGTTAGGAGCCAAATATTTTAACCACTGTGCCACCAGAGCTCCTTGAAAAAAATTTAAAAAGACCTAAATAAATGGAAATATATTCTGTGTGCATGGATTGAAAGATTTGATATTGCTAAGATTTCAATATTATGCAAAGCAATATATAGAATCAAGGCAATCTTTATCAAATTTCCAACAGCATATTTTACAGAAATAGAAAGCCAACCCTCAAATTCACATGGAATTTCATGGGACCCTGAATAGCCAAAGCAATCTTGAAAGAGAAGTAAAAAGTGGAAGAACTCATGATTCCCAATTTAAAAACATACTATCGATCTACAGTAATCAAAACAGTTTGGTGCTAGTATGAAGAAATATATAATTCAATGAAATATAATCGAGAGTTCAGAATTAAACCCATAGATCTATGGTGAGTTAATTTTCAATAAGGGTGCTAAGTCCATGCAATAGGAAAAAAATAGTATCTTTAATAAATGGTGCTGGAACAAGTGGATCTCCACATGCAAAAGAATGGAACTGAACCAATATCTCACATCATATTGAAAAAATAACTTAAAATCAATCAAACACCTAGTAAAGCCTAAAATGATAAAACTCTTAGACCAAACATAGGGGCCATATTTTGGAACCTTATTTTCAACAATGGATTCTTAGATATGACACCAAAAGCATAAGCAACAAAGAACAAAATAGATTAATTGGACTTGATCAAAATGAAAAAAAGCTTTTGTTCATCAAAAGACTTTATCAACAAAGTTAAGAGATAATCTGCATAATGGGAATAATATTTGGTAATTATGCATATGATAATAGTTTAATATTCAGAATACATTAAATAAATTCCTAGAAGTCAACAACAAAAACACAAATCATACAGTTTATACATGGGTGATTGACTTGCATTGACACAGTAAATTGACTTGAATTGACATAGTAAATTCTAGCCAGGAATGTATTATTCTAGTAAATTCTAGCCAGGAATTCTAGCCACATAGGGAATTCTAGCCAGAGCAATGAGGTAAGAAGATTAATAGAAGGCATTCAAATAAGAAAGTAAGATGTACATAATCTCTGTCCACAGATGACATGATTTTATATGTAGTTTTCTACAAAATCTAGGGGGAAAAAAGTTAGAGCTAATACAAATTCATTACATTTGCAGGATACAAAATCAACACTGAAAATCAGTTCTATATCTATACACCAGCAATGAACAATCCAAAAATAAAAGTAAGAAAGCAATTCCATTTACAATAGCATCTAAAAGAATAAAATACTTAGGAATAAATTTAACCAAGTAAAAGGACTTCTGGGAAAGTAGGGGAATGAATAGGAGCAAGTTTCCATGTTCCCTCAAAAAAACACCAGGAAATACAACAAATATTCTCTTCCAGACCCAGTAGCTGGCAGAGGTTGATTGCAAAGACCTGCAAAGAAACCTAGTTAAAGAAGAGAACTGAAAGGTAAGAATGTGATTCTATAATTCCACAAACTGCACCGATCCTCCCCCCCACCCTCACAACCCAGAGCTGTGGGCTTCCTAACAGATTTAGAGGGACTTACTTACTGGCTCTGGTAGCATAGTGGCTAAGGCACTTGACTGCTAACCAGACGGCTGGCGGTTCAAACCCACTAGCCACTCCTCGGAAGGAAG
>NW_006922039.1:555117-557651 GCF_000298275.1 Orycteropus afer afer
GGTCTGACTCGACGGCACATAACAACAACAACAACAACAACTTACTGGCTCTAGGCAAACTAATACCCCTAGGGATCACAAGGGTTATCTGTATATAGAAAAAGTTCCCCAAGCTTTGACAGAAATTAACAAAATGGACCTCCTTGCTGGATTGCTTGGTGTGTGCCCATAGCCTCCCCGCTACTGCACCTCCCGCATATAGTGGCTGCAGTTCTATGAAGCCTATACCTTGGCTGAGGGGAAGGGACCTGATCTGTAACAGGAGATGGGAGGGTTATCAAGTAGTGGGAGAGGTGACTTTGGATGATGTGGGCAGAACTCTTTCAAGCACCTGACCAGTAAGTTCATATATTTCACCTCCCAAAGTAGATTGCCCCATCTTCCTTCTGCTGAGTGGATGATGGGTTTGATTCGCCAACCTGCTGGTTAGCAGTTAAATGCCTTAGGCACCATGCCATCAGAGCTCCTTGGTCTTTCGTCTAGGCATATGGATATGATCCTATCACTGTGTTGTACTTCAGGACAGATCTTGAAATGTTCTTTTTGACAATGAATGTTATGCCAAAACAAAAAACAAACCCACTCCTATGGTGTTGATTCCAACTGATAGCAACTCTTCTTAGGACAGAGTAGAACTGTTTATAGGGTTTCCAAAGATGTAAATCTTTATAGAAGCACACTACCTCATCTTTCTGCCATAGAGCAGCTGGTTTGTTCGAACTACCAACTCTTTGGTTATCAGGAGAATACTTTAACCACTATCACCAGAGTGCCTTAATATGATGCCACTCCTCTTCAATTTGTCATTCCTTGCACAGTAGACTATATGATTGTTGGATTTAAACTCAATAATTTTAAACCAATCCATTTTAACTCACTAAGGCCTAAGATATCGATTTGTATGTATTCCATTTTGTTTTTATGACTTCAAATTTTTCTAGATTCACACTTCTTGCATTCCATGTTCCAAATATTAATGGATATTTGCAGCGGTTTCTTCTCATTTTTGAGTCAAGACACATCAGCAAATGAAGACCACTCCTTGGAAGGAGATGGGGCAATCTACTTCTGTAGGGATACTGCCTCAGAAACCCAAGGAGGGGTCACTATGAGTCGGGTCCGACTTGACAGCACATAACAACAACAACAACAAAGTTTTATTCCCTCTACGTGCATCATTAAGGTCAACTCTACTTTCAAGAGGTAGCCCTTCTGCAGCCACAGTGCCATAGTTTGAGTTCTTTCCAACCTGAGGGGTTCATCTTCCAGCATTATATCAGACAATGTTCCACAGCTACTGATAATTATTTCAATGGCCAGTTTTTTAAGAAGTAAATTGCCAGGTCCTCCATCCTAGACTGTCTTATTCTTGAAACTCTGCTGTCCACTTTGGGTGATCCTGCTGTTATTTGAAGTACTAGTTGCATAGTTTCCAGAATCACAGCAACACACATGCCACCACAGTACAAAAAATGGCAGATAAGTTGTGGCAATAATACCTAATATCCAAAATATATTTTAAAAATTTATACAATTTAACAAAAACAAAAAAAAACCCTAATAAATGGGCAAAACAGTCATTTCACCAAAGAGGAAATTAAAATGGCCAATAAGCACATGAAAAGATGCTCAAAGTCATTAGCCATTAGAGAGATGCAAATCAAACTACAATGAAATACTATTTACCTCCATTAGAATGGTAATGATTAAAAAATCAGAAAACAATATATGTTGGTGAGCTGTGGGGAAAGTGGAACCCTCTTTCATTGCTGGTGAGAGTGTGAAATGGTATAACTGCTGTGGAAAACAGTTTGGAGATTTTGGAAAAAGTTGTGCATAGAGGAGTTCCGGTAAGATGGTGTAATATACAGAAAGATTTCACAGAACCTCTTCCACAAAGAAAAGGGGAACCAATTAACACAGATACAGAAGAAAATCCTGGATCCCTGAACCTTGAAGGGAAGGATATAGAAGTGGACTAAACTCCAAGTAGCAGAAGAATTTGTATGAAAACATCAAAAGAGAAAACATACGGAGTTGAGGTCTGGTAGCGGCCCTGAAAGCACAGACATCTTGGATATTGCTGAGTGCTGGTAGGACCTAAGAATTAACCTAAAAATTGGCCCTGCTAGCCAGGGACTGCACGGAGGACTGCTCTGGTGGCTGGGGAATAAAAGGGGAAGCAGAAAAGAGGAAGGCAGACTGAGCTGTGGACTTTTGTCTGTCCGGAGGGTGCAGCCATTTTGAATGTTTACAAGAGGCTTGACCATTTTGGATATTTAAAGTGACAGCATTCTCCAAGACTCCAGGGACTTAAGAACAGTCTCCACTTGCTGAGAAGCACAAGGACATTCTGGACCCGGAATACTGGAAAGGTACGACATTCCCCTTGTTACTCTTATAACCCATACCCTCTTGGTGAATAGAGGTGTGCTCATCCCTCAGTCCCACCCACTTTCTGCGCCAGCAGGAATTCCATCACAGTCTGTGTGCTCGGATGGAGCCTGAGTGCCCTGCCCCGCCCTGCTCTGATT
>NW_006922039.1:557751-558459 GCF_000298275.1 Orycteropus afer afer
AAAACTACTATTATTATTATTACTTTTTTTCTTTTTACTATTAATCCTTATGCTTCCCTTCCCAGGTTCTAATTTTCAGCTTTTTTCTTTTCCCTGTTCCTGGTTGCAATTTTTTTTTTTCTTTCTCATGCTTAATCCCATTCCATGTTTTAATTTTTGCATTTTACCCATTTTTTTCCATTATTCTCCTCTATCTTTTTTCTCTTATTGCCCTATCCCCAAATATTGCTGAGGTTTTTGTTTTGTTTTGTTTTGTTCTTCTTTTTCCCATTTTCTTTTTTTGGTTACTGTTCCTGTGTGATTACATGGTGTATTTATTGCCCATGTGCTTTTACTTTTTTAATGGTTGTTCAACTGTTATTTTTGTCTAATGGAGTGGAAGACAGCAACAATCCCCATAGACCACAACTAAACCCACAACTCCTGCAGCTTCACTTGCTAAGTGAGAACCATGACTTCCTTCTCCACCAATGGGCCAATGATAAACAACCACCAAGAAGACCCTGATTCACCCTTGGAAGCTCTTCACAGACAGTTAAAAGAGATCTAAATACAACAACACCATGATGTCTTGGAGACAACAGACCATCAGAGTACGTACAAAGAAGCAAGATAAAGTGGTAGAAACAAGGGAACAGTATAGAGACCCAGAACACATCCCTAAGGAAGAAACTGCATTGGAACTCTATAATAAGGAATTCAAAAGAA
>NW_006922039.1:569816-572647 GCF_000298275.1 Orycteropus afer afer
GATCATTAGCTATTAGAGAGATGCAAATCAAAACAACAATGAGATACCATCTGGCCACAGCACTAGTAGCAAAGTTCAACAAGACAGAAAATAACAAATTCTGATGAGGATGTGGAGAGATTGGGACTCTCATGAACCGCTGGTGGGACTGTCAAATGGTATAACCACTGTGGAAAGCAATATGGTGATTCCTTAAAAAGATGGAATTATAAATACCATTTGACCCAGCCATTCCATTACTAGGTATATATCCTAGAGAAGTGAGAGCCAGGACAAGAACAGACATATGCACACCCATGTCCATCACAGAACAATTTACAATACCTAAAAGATGGAAACAACCTAGGTGTCCATCAACTGAGGAAATGATAATCAATATGGTACATACACACAATGGAATACTATTCAACCCTAAAGAATAACCTAGAATCTGCAAAACACCATATAATGTGGATGAACTGGGAGGACATCATGCTGAGTGAAATAAGTCAATCACAGAAGGACAAATATTGTATTAGTCCATTATTGCAAAAGTCAAGGAAAGGTTTATCTATGGAAGGAAATTTTCTTTCTTGCTTACCAGGGTGGGAGGGGAGGGGAGGGAACACTGTTAGATAGGTATAGATAAGCATTGATTTGTGTGAAGAGAAGGTCAATATACCAAATGTGAGTGATCAACATGGTGGCATTGAGGAAGAGGAAGACAGAGAGAGGTACATGGGAGGTACAGAAAACAAAGATGAACCTTTGTGCACATAAAGTACTGCACTGTCAGTGAAGGCAAACATAGATTTATGGGTGGATAGGATGAACTATTAGCTATGTCTATGAAGTGCGGGTGTACTCAAGACCATGTACTTTGTTGGCAAACAATGTTCCTGTAAGTGTTTTTGCATGATCTGAGTTCCCAGGTATATAGCAGAACTGACAAGGGACAAGGTCATAGTCACTTCTTGGTCATAGCCAGCTACCCAGAGGGACTGAGTAGTTGAACCTGTTGGCTCAGGACCATAGTCGCAGGGGACATCAAGCTCAATTGGCATAACATACTGCACAAAATATTGTTCCACCTCCTACTTTGGCTTGTAAGCAGCCATCTAGATGCAACAATGGGTCTCTCCTCTTCCAGAGCAAAGAAGAATGAAGAAAACCAAAGATTCATGGAAAGAATTAGTCCTAGCAACTGGTACACCATGTGATCAGCAGCCTATATGACTATGAGACCAGAAGAACTAGATGGTGCCTGGGTACCACTGTCAACCACACGAGGGGGATCTATGTAGGAGATCCTGGATAGAAAGGGAGAACAATGTGGAACAAAACTCAAAATCATTTAGGGTAAAAAAAAAGGGGGGGCAGGTTTACCGGTCTGATAGAGCCTGGTGGAACCCCTGAGACTATGGCCCCTAGCTGCCCTTCAGGTCTGGAATTGAACCCACACCTTCCAGTCAAACAAAAGACAAACATATGAGTTGAACATTTACCTGAGGTAGATACACTCCTTGGAGAGAAAAATCATGGGAAAATAGAAAGGCTGTGTATGCACAGGGACATAGCAGTGCCCCTGAGTGGACTTGAATTTCCAGCGTTTTGGTTAGCACCTACATGTGATAACTCTTTGTATCACACAGGAACTCATAAAACTCAAATTGATTTGTTTATGAGAGTATATGCAATTAGAGAAATACTCTTGAGGAAATTTTCTATATCTTAATTCAGTTGTAGGTGTATTTCCAATCTATGATTTGCCAATATGAAAATGTTTTATGAATTTTCAGACTAAGTCTAGTTTGACTTTGTGGTAACAGTATTGGCTATCTTCATCAATCAAAATATTCTGGAGTTAGAAACACCTGAATTTGAATCCCATATTTTCCACTGATTAGCTTTATTTCATTGGGCAGTCTACTTAATATTCCTGAGCTATGTTTTTCTCATCTGTAACATGACAATATTACCAAGCCTACTTTGCTGGGTTGTTGTGAAGAACAGATGAAATGCTACAATAAACATGATTTATGCCTTAAAAATACTATGAAAAAGTAAGATATTATTGGAGCTCTTGTGTGATACAAATGGTTAACACATGTGGCTGATAACCAAAAGGTTAGGGGTTCAAGTCCACCCAGAGGCAGCTTGGAAAAAGGCCCGGAAATCTACTTCCAAAATCTCAGCCATTGAACCTTATGGACAGGTATTAATTTGGGTGAAGGGAAAGGCAATATCAATAAGAGGGTAAACAACAGAATATGACTAAGGAAAATGAAGACACATAGAGGTACACAAGAGTTACTGACAACAAAGGTAAAGATTATTACATACACAATCCTGCATTATTGGAAATAACAAATATCAATCTACAAGTGGATACACAGGCAGACAAGCAAGATGAACAGGTATGGGTAGGTGAATGGGACTCACTCATGACCTTATTTATATAGGTTTGGCAGATAATATTTCTACATACATATTTGTATGTGATATAAATATATCCATGTATATATTAGAGCAAACGGGGCAAAGTTATGAAAACTTCTTAATTATAACCAAACACCTTGAGGGAATGAGTCACTGGACCTAAGGACTCAGGACAGTAGTCTTGGGGGATAGCAAGGTTAAGTGGTATAACATAGTCCACAAAACCAATTTCTACATCCTACTTTGGTGGGTAGTAGTTAGGTATTTAATAGCTTGCAAGCAGCTATCTAAGGTGTGTCTACTGGTCTCTCCCTTTCTGGAGCAAAGAAGAATGAAGAAAATCAAAGATGCATGGGAACAATTAGTCCAAAGGACTAATGGATCATGGGAAACCAACTCTCATGACTTTGAAA
>NW_006922039.1:572753-576055 GCF_000298275.1 Orycteropus afer afer
GCAAAACGCAAATTCCTGAAAAAGACCAGACTGATAGAGACTTGGAAAACCCCCAAGACTATGTCCCTTAGATATCCTACAAGCCTAGAATTGAACTAACTCCCATGGCTCAAATTTCAACTAACAATAAATAGGTCTATAAAGTGAACAATAATATTTGGGAAGTACTCACTGCTTAGAAAAATCAACCATATGAGATCAAAAGGGCTGCATTTTCTCAGAGATAAAGCTTAGAAAGAAGGAAGGAATGATAAAGAAGGATGAATAGAATAAACACAGGTAAGAAGTGAGAAAAGTGCTTTACATTGTCAGGATTGCAACCAATGTCACAAAACAAAATTAAGTACGAATTGTTGAATGGAAAACGAATTTGCTCTGTAAACTTCAACTCAAATAAACTAGAAAATATATAAATAAATATAATATAATATAATGTAGTCATGTGATTTTTTTTTTAAAAAGAAAGCTTTATTGAGCACAGCTCTAATCTGACACACATAGTGTCACCACGAATAGGATTCAACTCAATGGCAACTAGCAAGGCAAAGCATTATTATTTTTACTCCTTCAGTAGTAGAGAAACTTAGCCAAATTTGACTACATGGCAGCCAAGCAAACACAATGAAAATATAAACATTCAACTGTGGTTTGGGTAGCACAAAACAAATCTAGATATATACCCAACTTCTTTTCTATTGATTTTGCATCTGAGATCATATTAAACCAAGAGCATGACAGTCGTATGGTCTGAAATGGTTAAATTACATTCCCACTGTACCAAAATTCTTTAATTCTGCAAGCTTTCAAAAAGTGATTATACAGTATTCTGTTAGTGGCTGTGGACAATAAGGTGATGCATAGTACTTTTCCTCTAAGGCAATGAGTTCTCAAAGCTTTACTATTATTTTTTCCTATTCTAACATCCTGGAAGGATACAACAAAATTCCATCAATACTGGTGATTCTCTAGAATAGTAATTTGAAAAGAGGATGTCACAGCCCCTAAGGTGAAAGATCAATATTTTGGGTGTGTGAAAGAATCGCCCAGCTGATTCTGCTATCCTACCTTCACCCTACTGGAAATCTAGACCTGTGCTATAGAATATGGTAGCCACTAGCCACCTGTGACCATTGAAAATTTATTTAAACTAAATAAACTTAAAGTTCAGTTCCTTGGGAACAGTAGCCACTGTGCATTTCAAGTGCTCATTAGCCATATTTCCATCATCATGGAAAGTTCTCCTGGACAGTGCTGCTTTAAATTTCAATGTACTGGATCAGACAGACTCTATATACAGTATAACCAACGTTCCAAATTCAAAGGGAGAAAAAAGAAAAGGTGAGAGTAAATAAAATATTGGAAAGTCTCTGAAAAGAAAGAAGTTTTGGTAGAAAATTAAGAGTAAAAATAAGTTAGACAGATGGAAAGACCCATGGGATGGAAGGAAAGGTAATTAAGGAGACGGAGGAAACATTACAAAAGAAAGGAGGCAGATGAGGTTTAGAAACACAAACTTACTATTATATTATGTCCTCATTGTTAATGCTTTTATACAATGTCCTTTAAAGTTATTTGAAATTATTCTCCTTTAGGAAGATGCAGATTACAATTTTCATCTTTCTTTGATTCATAAGACTTTCTGTCTGGTTTGCTATGGGGAAAATATGAATTAAATTACCTACTTAAGAAATATTTGCTAATGAAAAATGAAGTTATAAAAAGTTAAGGAAGAGAATTGTAAATCTAATCATTGCTGATTCACATGCTCTGGTAAAAGGACTATTCATGAATTAATTCCTATAATTAATTCATGTTCACTGACCTTTAGAGAATAATGCCAGTTCTCTGTCAAATGCACTATCATTCATAGTGTTATTTCAGTATGTACATACTTGTGATATTCCATCCTATTTGTTGTTGATAGGTGCCATCGAGTCATTTCTGACTCATACCAGACAGAAACCAAACTCACTGCCGTTGAGTCGAGTCGATTCGTAGCAACCCCTCCTTGGGTTACCAAGGTGGTATCTGTAAGGAAGTAGATTGCCCAATCTTCCTTCTGAGGAGTGGCTGGTGGGTTTGAACCAGTCTTCTGGTTAGCAGTCAAATGCCTTAGGCACTACGCCACCAGAGCTCCCACTCATAGTGACACTATTTACAATAGAACAAAACACTGCTCGGTCTTGCACCATTCTCACAATCATTGCTACGTTTGAGCCCATACTCCACCCACTGTGTTAATCCATCTCACTGATGGCCTTCCTGTATTTTGAAGACCCTGTAGTTTACCAAGCATGCTGTCTTTCTTCTGATCCTCATGACAACATGACCAAAGTATGACATAAGATGTCTCTCCATCCTTGCTTCTAAGAAGCATTCTGACTGTAATTATTCCAGGACAGATTGTTCATCCTTCTAGAAGTCCATAGTATATTTCATATTCTTTGCCAACATCATAATTCAAAGGCATCAATTCTTCTTTGGTCTTCCTCATTCATTGTTCAGCTTTTCCATGCATATGAGGCCATTGAAAATACCATGGCTTAGGTCAGGTGCATCTTAGTCTTCAAAGTGATGTCTTTGCTCCTTAACACTTTAAACAGATCTTTTGCAGCAAATTTGATGAATACAATATATCATTTTTGATTTCTCAATGGTTGCTTCCATGGGTATTGATTGTGGTTCCAAGTAAAATGAAATCCTTGACAATTTCAATCTGTTCTCCATTTATTATGATATTGCTTATCAGTCCAGTTGTGAGGGTTTTTGTTTTCTTTATGCTGAGATCTAATCCATACTGAAGATGGTAGTCTTTGATCTTCACCAGTAAGTTCTTCAAGTCATCTTCACTTTCAGCAAGCAAGGTTGTGTAATCTGCGTATTGCAGGTTGTTAATGAGTCTTCCTCCAATTCTGATGTTGTATTCTTCATGTAGTCCAGCTTCTCAGATTATCTGCACAGCATACTGATTGAATAATATGGTGAAAGGATACAACCCTGACACACACCCTTCTTGATTTTAAACCATACACTTATCCCCTTATTCTGTTCCAGCTACAGCCCCTTGGTCTATGTAGAGGTTCCTCATGAGTACAATTAAATGTTCTAGGATTCAAATTCTTCTCAATGTCATCTATAATTTGTTATGATCCATGTAGTCTAAAGCCTTTGCGTAGTCAATAAAACAGAGGTAAACATCTTTCTAGTATTCTTTGCTTTCAGTCAAGATCCATATGACATCAACAATGATACCTGTATGTGCTTGTTCTATGTGCTCTTTTGAATCCAGCTTGGATTTCTGG
>NW_006922039.1:576816-582932 GCF_000298275.1 Orycteropus afer afer
TGTGTGTGTGTGTGTGTGGGTGTGTGTGTGTGTAATGATCTGTTTCTTTCTTTGTGCCTCATAATTTAGTTTCAGTCCTAAATGAAAATCCTTTTTTTCACAGGTTATTTCCTCACTGTCAAATCCAATATTTTTCCCTCAATTTTCATTGAGAATTTGACACACTTCACCAACATTACTGTCAACACCATCTCATAATAAAGACCGTCCTTCATTCCCTTTCATAATATTTCATGCTCTTGATTCATCTTCTACCTGTCCAAAATTGTTTTAATCATTTTCATTATAAAGCTCTCTCCATTTTTTAATTTGTCTAACCACCTCCAAAAAAACTCATTGCCATCCAGTTGATTTTGACTCATAAAGACTCTGCAGGATGAAGTAGAACTACACCACAGGGTTTCTAAGGCTATAATCATTATGGAAATAGACTGCCACATCTTTCTCTCACTGAGTGCCTGGTGGGTTTGAACCGCCAATCTTTTGGTCAACAGCCAAGCCATCAGAACTCCATTTTATAACTGGAGGCATTTCTTAAAGATTTGTCTCTTTTTATGCTACACTCTTTCTCTGATGATTGGATTTATCACATACAGGCTGATGACTACCACATTTATCATTCTGGCCCTGTTGCCTCTTTCAAGCTCTAGGCTCATTTTCAACATATGGTTTGGCATGTGTCTCCATGTGAATATCTCACTAGGATCGTAACCTGACATTTCTGAAACCTAGCTTATCTGAGTCACCAAACCTGTTCTTCCTCCTGTTTTCCCGGATCTTATTAATTGGTTTCTCACCTTTAAAATCACTTATTTATGAAATTTCACAGACAATTTTAACTCTTTCTTTTATTTCATCTCACTTCCAAAGATGTCTTTTTTTTTTTTTTTTTTTATGTCTATCTTTTCCATCCTATCCATGGCAGGGGTTCATCCTTTCATTAACTCTTGCTGATAATGTCACCAAAGATCTTAATTTCTTTTCTCTATTACTTTTGTTAGGACTATTCTGCATAGCTAAATTTATCCCATCACTCAGCTCAGAAATATATTTTGTCTCTCCACAGTTTAGGGGAATAGATCAACACTCCCTAGCATGGCATTTGTGGTAGTTAAGGTTGTGTGTCAGTGTGGCTGGGCCTGGTTGAGTGGCTGGGCAGCTGGATGTAGTTATTCCCCATGGTGAGACTGGCAATCAGATCCATGGTGGAATATACTGGAGCAGCTAAGTAGCTGCTTTGGAGATGAGGTCTGTTTCCAGTATATAAGAAGCAGCTTTGAGGAAGGTCTCTAGCTTTTTGGCACACTTGAACCCTGCATGTAGCTTAGTCATTATTCAGAAGCCTGCCGTGTTGTCTGCCAATCTTAGGACTGTTGATGAGACTTGAATCAATGGCCTGCTGTGTGGTTTGGTAATATAGGGACTGCACCATTTTATTTGTCAACCTTGGGCTTGTTAGCCTCAGCAGCCAGTAGCTCCTTGAGTGAAGAAGCAAGAGGCAGAGCTGAAGCCTAAGGTCGAGGGGTTTTCACCTAGCCCCTAGAGTCTGGCACTTGGAACTCAGACTTCTAGCCTCCCAAACTGCAAGAAAATAAACTCCTGTTGGTTAAAGCCATTCCACCTGTGTTATTTCTGCTAGAGCAACATGAAGTAAACAAAACAGCATTCAAGGTATCTTGACCCAATAAACTTTGCAGTATCATTTCCAACTCCATTTCTTATGTAAATGATGTTCAGGCCACAATCATCTTTTCCATTGTCATGTCCAGTATTCAACTCTACAGAAACTCTACTCAACCTTCAAGACTCAACAAAAAGTAACTACTTTCATGAAGCTTACTGTCAGTTAAAACCAAAAGCTAAACTCACTTCCATCAAGTTGATTCCCACTCATAGAGATCCCCACTGACTCTCCAAGGCTGTAATTCTTTATGAAAGCAGACTGCCTCATCTATCTTCCACAGAGGGGCTGGTAGGTTCAAACCATCAAGCTTTTGGTGACCAGGCAAATGCCTTGACCACTGCACCACCACAGTTCCCTGTCAGTTAAAAAACAATCTTTTTTTTCTGTATTTCTTTTATTTATTTTTTAAATTTTATTGTGATTTGCATGAAAGTTTACAGAGCAAATTCATCTTCCATACAGAAGTTCACATACATTTTTGTCTCACAACATTGACTGTAATCTCCCACAATACAACAGCCTTCCTCCCACATCCTCTCCATAGTCACCTCTTCCCTGTGTCCTTCCCTCCCATGCACTCCTGCCCCCCCGAGGTGTCTCCCTGTACATACACAGCTGCCACATCCAGCACGGCAGCACAGGTCATGAAACAGAGCAATATGAAAGGATTAAAAGATTAAGAGAAACGGGGGCCAGGCGGACACTTAGCATATTATGAGAGAGCGACACCTGATGTCTTCATTCTGATTTATTTATATGTTTACCATGATTATATCATTATTCTTGGAATCCATACAGTCAACTATTTTCTACATAGTTAATGTTTTGCTTCTCCACGTGCCCAAGGACAACAGATGGTCATTGGAACAATCACAAAAGCTTCCTCAGGCGTAATGAATGTAAAACAATAAATGTTTACTAGGGCACAGTGACCCAAGTTATGCAATATTCCAACAAGATCGCAAACATGGACTACTGGAATAACATCTACTATTGACACAATGTTTTGCCATGTAAGCATTTAACCGTGAGAGAGGCCTTGCCTTCTCTTGTTGCTGTTGGGCAAGTGCCTTGCACTCATGTCCTGAAATGATTTTTCTCTTGGTCTCCAACACACAGCCATTCTACTCTGCCATGATTGATCTCTCCAAGGAGTGTATTTACCTAATGTAAATGTTCAGCTCATATGGCTATCTTTTGTTTGGTTAAAAGCCAAAGGAGTGAGGTCAATTCCAGATCTTAAGGGCAACTAGGGGCCATAATCTCAGGGATTCCACCAGGCTCTGTCAGATCAGCAAACATAGTCCCTTTTTTTGTTTTTTTAAATGATTTTGAGTTTTGTTCCACATGTTTCTCCCACTTTATTCAGGATTTCCTACATAGATCCCCTTCTGACTGGCTGACAGTGGTAGCTGGCCACCATCTAATTCTTCTAGTCTTGTAATCGTATAGGCTGAAGACTGCACAATGTACCAGTCTCTTGGACTAATTGTTTCCATGTGTCTTTGGTTTTCTTCATTCTTCTTTGCTCTGGAAGAGAAGAGACCCACCGTTGCATCTAGATGGCTGCTTTCTAGCTTTTAGCATAGTGCCTAAGACACTTGACTGCTAAACAGAAGGCTGGCTGTTCAAACCCACCAGGCACTCCTCAGAAGGAAGGTAGGGCAATCTACTTCCATAGTGATATTGCCTCAGAAACCTAAGGAGGGGTTGCTATGTGTTGGGTCCGACTCGATGGCACATAACAACAACAACAAGTCACTACTAGCCAAAGCAGGATGTGGAACAATGTTTTTGTGTAGTATGTTATGCCAATTGAGAATAATGTCCCCTAAGACCATGGTCCCAAGCCCACAGGTCCAACTACTGGCTCCCACTGGGTAGCTGGCTGTGGCCAAAAAGTTACTACAATCTTATCCCTTGTCAGCTCTACTATATTCCCAGAAATTCTTACAGAACATACAAATATACTTGTAGAAACATTGTATGCCAACCCTATACATGGTCATGGGCACATTCCCCCTGCATAGACATAGTTAATCATTCACCCTGTCCACCCATCTATACACCTGTAGATCAATGTTTGTCATCACTGACAACACAGTACTATATGTGGAAAATGGTTCTTCTTTGTTATCTGTACCTTCCATGAACCTCTCTATGTCTTTCTCTTTCTCAATGCCACTGTAATGGTCACTCACAATTGATACCTTGTCCTTTCCTTCACACAAATCAATACTTGTCTCTACCTATCTAGCTGTATTCCCTCCCCTCCCCTTCCACCCCTGGTAACCAACAAAGAATGTTTCCTTCCACATATAAACCTTTCCTTGACTTTTTACTATAATGGACTAACACAATTTTGTCCTTCTGGGATTGACTTATTTCACTCAGCACAATGCCCTCCAAGTTCATCCATGTTATGCAGTGTTTTGCAGATTCTACGTTATTCTTTAGGGTTGCACAGTATTCCAATGTGTATATGTAACATAGTTTTGATTATCCATTCTTCTGTTGATGGGCAGCTAGGTGGTTTCCATCTTTTTTGCTATTGTAAATAGTGCAGCTATGAACATGGGTGTGCATATATCTGCTCTTGTCCTAGCTCTCACTTCTTGGATATTTACCTAGTAGTGGAATGTTGTTGTTGTTGTTGTTGTTAGGTGCTGTTGAGTCATCTCTGACTCATAGTGACCCTTTATACAGCAGAAGAAAACACCACCTAGTCCTGTACAACCTCCATGATTCCTGCCATACTTGAATCAATTGCCACTGCCACCATGTCAATCCATCTCACTGAGGGCCTTCCCCTCCTCCATCGACCCTCCACCTTCCACCTTACCAAGCATGACATCCTTCTCCAGGTAATGGTCCCTTCTGACAACATGATCAAAGTGTGTGAGATGAAGTCTGACCTCCAAGGAGAATTCCAGCTGCATTTCTCCAGGACAGACCTGTTAGTTCTTTTCACAGTCCATGGTACTTTCAGCATTCTTTGCCAACACCACAACTCAAAAGCATCAATTCTTCTTTGGTCTTCCTTATTCATTGTCCAGATCTCACATGCATATGAGTCAATTAAAAATACAATTGCTTGTGCCAGATGCACCTTAGTCCTCAAGGAGACATCATTGCTCTTCAGCACTTGAAAAGAGGTCTTTTGCAGCCAATTTGCCCAGTGCTATACATCGTCTGATGTCCTGACTACTGTTTCCACTGACATCAATTGTAGAACCAAGCAATGTGAAGTCTTTGACAAATTCAATCTTTTCTCCATTCATTGTGATGCTGCTTATAGATCCAGTTGTGAGGATTTTTATTTTCTTTATAGTGAGATGTACTCCATACTGCAGACTGTTTTCTTCAATCTTCATCAGTAAGTTCTTCAAGTCATCTTCACTTTCAGCAAGCAAAGTTGTGTCATCAGCATATCACAGGTTGTTAATGATTCTTCCTCCAATCTTCCTTCCATAGATAAACCTTTCCTTGACTTTTACAATAATGGACTAATACAATATTTGTCCTTCTGTGATTGACTTATTTTACTCAGCATAATGTCCCCCAAGTTCACCCACACTATGTGATGCTTTGCAGATTCTACATTATTCTTTAGGATTGCATAGTATTCCATTGTGTGTAGGTACCATAGTTTGGTTATCCATTCCTCAGTTGGTGGACACCTAGGTTGTTTCCATCTTAATGCTATTGTAAATAATACTGAAATGAACATGGGTGTGCATATGTCTGCTCTTGTCATGGCTCTCACTTCTTTGGGATATAAACCTAGTAATGGAATGGCTGGGTCAGATGGTATTTCTAATTCCAACTTTTTAAGGAATTGCTATATTGCATTCCACAGTGGTTGTACCACTTTACAGTCCCACCAGCAGTGTATGAGTGTCCCAATCTTTCTGCATCTTCACCAGCATTTCTTATTTTCTGTCTTGTTGAACTTTAATACTACTGCTGGGGCAAGAAGGTATCTCATTGTTGTTTTGATTTGCATCTCTCTAATGACTAATGATCGTGAGCATTTCTTCATATGTTTGTTGGCTGCCTGAATATTCTCCTTGGTGAAGTGTCTATTCATGTTTGGATCATTTGTCTTTCTGTTATTGAGGTGTTGGAGTTTTCTATAAATTCTAGAGATAAATTCCTTGTCAGATATGTCATTGCCAAATATTTTTTTCTCAGTCTGTAGGTTCTCTTTTGACTATTTCAGAGAAGTCTTTGGAACACATAAAAATTTAATTTTTAGAAGGTCCCATTCATCTACTTTCTCTTCTGCTGTGTTTGCATTTTGGGTTTTGCTTGATAGTCTATTGCCATATATTAGGGCCCCTAAATTTGCCCCTAGTTTTCCCTGGAGGAACTTTATAATTTTAGGTTTCACATTTAAGTCTTTGATCCATCTGGAGTTCGTTTTTGTGTA
>NW_006922039.1:584852-586358 GCF_000298275.1 Orycteropus afer afer
TACATTTATTATAAATTTTCCTCTAATCACTGCTTTTTATGTGTCTGCAGTGTAGTAAATTACATAGTGTGGCTCTTCTAGCCATAAGACTTTGTAAATTCCATGGTGGAATTTGCCATGAGCAACTGAGTAGCTCCTGATCATTAAAGTTATCCACCTGGGGTATTTCTGCTGGAAGGAACACAAAGTAATTTTCTGAGGAGGTTCATGCTCTCTCTATTGTATAGAATTCTGATGTTGGAATTGGTTAGGTTGGCCACTGTGCCATGCTCAAAATGAGCCTTTCTAGAGGAAGAAGGAATCTCTCATGCCGGCTGAGAAATGTGAGAGATATGCATTGCTGAGCAAGAGATGCAAGAGACATCCACTGCTGGGAGAAAGACTGAAAGAGATTGTCATCTGAGTGAAATGGCCGGCTGTGAGAGACTGTGTTCCTGAACTTGAATTGTATCCTGTTGCTTCCTAATAAACCCCAGAATCTGTGAGTTCTGTGTGGCCACAAATGATCAAATCCAGCAGAGATGTGGTGGGTGCCTTGGGAGGAAAGGTTGGTATCAGGGTTGGTGAAAGGCCTGGTGTGAGGCAGCATGTCTGGCTTAACAGGAATAGGCCTTGGACTACTGATGGTGAGTCTGTCTTCCTCTTGTGGGTTAGACAAGATCAAAGAGGCCTCCTGCCTCTTTTGCAGTTTGTGTTAGAAGCAGTGGGATTTGTTGCAGTGGCTCCAGACTCACAGAAGCATGGAACTTTGTAAAAGAGAGAAGGAAGGGGCTTGGGAATTGAAACTTTGGATTCTTAGATGGTTACTTTGGTTGATGTTACCTATTAAAGGAGACAATTGCTTTGGATCCTAGGGCTTTTGGTTATACCCAGCCAAAGACCTAAGGCCACATACATAGAATAGGAAGATAATCAAGGTGAAGAGATGAAACTAGAATGTCTTAAAAAGGGTTATATATTTTGGATTATGTGTTTATCTGAATACCTGAATACTACAGGTATTGAATGTTCTCTTACCTGCCTGTACATTAGAAATAATTATGGGGTATGGATAACAGAGAATGTGTAAGTCCTCCTTCAGCTGATACTTGATTGGATATGTTAAAAGGGGAAATAGAATTTTCCCAGAAGAAACACAGGTTTTTGTTTCAAACCCTGTGTGTAGATTATAAGGGTTTATGTAGAAAACTTTAGCTTTGCTCAGAACCTGATTGAGGACATTTGCATTTGAAGAGACCCAACCAGAACTACTGAAAGAACAGGAGATCTGCATTTGAAGACAGGACCCACAGGGGGAAAAAAAAAATGACTGCTTGGCTTTTTTGAATTTCTAGCAAGCAGATAGGTTTTGGGTGCATGGAGGCAGGAAAGTCATGATCCATGAGAGACACCCCTTCTAGGACTGAAAGTTAAAGGAATCCAGTGAGTAGTAGCCTTGTATGTTAATCAATTGTGAGCACCTGGGCCCACTTGAGTGGAAATTGGGGAAGTGCAGCAAAGAAGAAA
>NW_006922039.1:586874-589256 GCF_000298275.1 Orycteropus afer afer
CTGGCTTACATGCTTTTATGGGTGTGGTTATTCTTAAACTGATGGTGAAGGGGATGTTAATATTTGAAGTATAAAAAGGATAATGGTTAGAAAAGACAGGATGTGGCCTGCAGTATAGTAAATTACATAGTGTGGCTTTTCTATCCATAAGTCTTTGTAAACTCCATGGTGGAATTTGCCATGGGAAACCGAGTAGCTCCTGATTTTAAAGTTACCCACCTGGAGTATTTCTGTTGGAAGCAGCACAAAGTAATTTTCTGGGATATTTGCTCTCTCTCAAGTGTATAGAATTCTGATGTTAGGTTTGGTTACTTTGGCCACTTTTCCAGGCTCCAGGTAGAAGGAATCTCTCACTGCTGACTGAGAGACAGGAGAGACATGCATTGCTTAGCAAGAGACATGAGAGACATGCACTGCTGGGAGAAAGACTGAGAGAGACTGTTGGCTGAGTGAGATGGCCAGCTGAGAGAGACTGAGCATGTTCTTGAACTTGAATCAAAGCCTGTTGCTTCCCTAATAAACCCCATAATCTGTGAGTCCAGTGTGGCCACTGTAGCAAATGATCAAACTTAACAGAGAGGTGGTGGGTGCTTCAGGGGGAATGGTTGGTATCAGGGTTGGTGAAAAGGCTGGAAGGAGGTACATGTCTGGCCTTGCAGGAATAGGCCTTGGGCTACTGATGGTGATTCTGTTTTCCTGTTGAGGGCTTAGAGGAGGTCAGAAAATGCAGGCTCTTTGCCCCTTTGGTAGTGTCCCAAAGATTTTATTATGTTGTGTTTTCATTGTCATTTGATTCAAGGAATTTTTTAATTTCACTTTTGACCTCTCCTATTACCCAGTCATTCTTAAGGAGAGTGTTGTTCAGTTCCCATGTGTATGCTACTTTTCTGTTGATCTTCCTACTGTTGATTTCTAATTTGATGGCATTGTGATCTGTGAAGATGCTTGGCAGTATTTCAATGTTTTAAAATTTATTAAGGTTTGCTTTAGGAGCTCTGGTAGCATAGTGGCTAAAGCACTTGACTGCTAACCAGAAGGCTGGCGGTTCAAACCCACCAGCCACTCCTCGGAAGGAAGGTTGGGCAATCCTACTTCCATAGTGATACTGCCTCGGAAACCCAAGGAGGGGTCGCTATGAGTCGGGGCCGACTCGACGGCACATAACAACAACAACAAGGTTTGCTTTATGGCCTAACATATAATCTATCATGGAGAATGTTCCATGTGCACTGGAAAAGAATGCATATTGTGCTGTTGTTGGGTAACGTGCTCTGTAGATGTTTTAAGGTCAAGTTTGTGGATTGTATTGTTTAGTTCTTCTGTGTCTTTTTTGAGTTTCTTTCCAGTTGTTCTATCTGTGATTGAAAGTGGTGTATTAAAGTCTCCTGCTATGACTGTGCAGTCATCTATTCATCTTTTCAATTCTGTTAAAGTCTGATTTATGTATTTTGAGGCTCTTTCATTAAGTCCATAGATATTTATTATGGTTATATCTTGTTCAATTGATCCTTTAATCATTATATAATGTCCTTCATTGTCTCTGATGGTGGTTTTTGTCTTAAAGTCAATTTGATCAGAAATTAATATTGTCATTCCTGCTCTTTTTTGGTTGCCATATGCTTGGTGTATCTTTTTCAACCTTTGATTTTTAGTCTATTTTTGTCTTTGTCTCCAAAGTGTGTCTCTTGTAGAGAGACATTTGATGGGTTATGTTTTCTTATCCAGTCTGCAACTCTCCTTCTCTTGAGTGGTGCACTTAATCCATTGATATTCAGTGTAATTATCAACAAGTATGAATTGGTTGCTGTCATTTTTTATGTGTTTTTTTGTGGCGTTCCTGCTTTCTTTGTTCCATATAATTTTCTTTGCTAAGTTCATTTTGTTTATAAATCATGTTATCATTTACTTTGTTGCTGTTGTTTTAGTATTTGCTAAACATTTGTGCTTGTCCTCTTTTTTATTGGGATGTGAAGGTTTATCATTTTTCTTTGAGGTTATTCTGTGATTTATAATTTTCCTTGTGAACTTAGAACAATGCATTCTATCTTGCAACTCTCTTGACTTCCCCACCATTTAGAAGTTCTGTAACTACACTATTTTTTCCAACTTTTTGGTTTATAGTTGTCCTCATTTGCCAATTGATGTCTCTGATTTCCTGTTTACAATTTTGTAAGCTTATTTTACTTTGGATACTCCCATAGCTGTGTTGGTTTCTGGATTATGTCATTTTGTGTATTAATTGTTGGTTGTTGTTTGCTCTTATTGGTTCTCTGTTGAAAGGACTCCCTTTAGTATCTCTTGCAAGGTTGGTCTGGTTTTAACAAATTCTCTTAATTTCTGCTTATCTGGAAATCTCCTAATTTCACCATCATATTTGAGGGA
>NW_006922039.1:589356-593931 GCF_000298275.1 Orycteropus afer afer
ATATACCATCCCATTGCCTTCTCACTTGCATTTTTTCTATTGAGAAATCAGAGCTTAGTCTTATTGGTTTCCCTTTGTAGGTAACTTTTCATTTTTCATGGGAAAATGCTGCTTTCAGCATTCTTTCTTTATCTTTGGTTTTGGTGAGTTTGGTGGATGATATGTCTTGGTGATTTTCTTTTGGGATCTATGCTGTTTGGGGTTCACTGGACACCCTGTGCAGGATGGGGCAGGACATCCAGGCTCCATGAGAGCACACAGATTGTGATGGCATTACTGCAAGCCCAGAAGGTGGGTAGGGTTGAGTGATGGTCACACCTCCGTTCCCCAAGTGGATGTGGGGTATAAAAGTAACAAGGGGAATGTTGTACCTTTCCAGTCCTCAGTGTTTGGAATGTCTCTGTGGTCCTTCCAAGTACAGCCTTTGCTTAGGTCCCTGGAATCTGAGAGAATCCTATACCTTTAAACATTCAAATTGCTTTAACTGCTTGTAAATGTTCAAAATGGCTATGCCCCCCAGACAGCCAAAAGTCCATAGCTCAGCCTGTCTCCCTCTTCACTGCTTCCCTTTTATTCACCAGCCACCAGTGCAGTCCTCTGTGCAGCCACTGGATAGCAGGGCTGATTTTTAGGTTAATTCTTAGGTCCTAAGGAGCTCTGGTATCATAGTGGCTAAAGCACTTGACTGCTAACCAGAAGGCTGGCGGTTCAAACCCACCAGCCACTCCTCGGAAGGAAGGTTGGGCAATCCTACTTTCGTAGTGATACTGCCTCGGAAACCCAAGGAGGGGTCGCTATGAGTCAGGGCCAACTCGACGGCACATAACAACAACAACAACAACAACAACAGCACTTGGCAATATTCAAGCTGTCTGTGCTATCAGGATCACTGACAGTCCACAACTTTGTATGTCTCTTTTTTGGTGTTTTCATGCAGAGTCTTCCACTAGTTGGAGTTTAGTCTACTTCTGTATCCTTCCTTTCAAAGCTCAGAGCTCCAGGATTATCTTCTGTTTCTGTGTTAACTGGTGTCTCTTTTCTTTGTTGAAGAGGGCTGTGTAATGTGTCTGCCTATTCTGCCATCTTACCGGAAACCCACCACTCTTTATTCTGTATTTCTATAACATTTTATTTTTACCTCAATTATAGTACCTCTGTCATTCTTTCTTATAGCTTGATAGATTTTAAAATACATAGTACACAAAATAACTCACAATGTACTACAAAGAATGTATATACACTGAGTAGTATTTGACTATTACTTAGAATTGAAAATCTTTACCAGTATACACTATCTGAATAGCTAAATATTTAGCCTTGCACTAACTCATTGCTGTTGAGTTGTTACTGACTCATAGTGACCCCTCCTTGGGTTTCTGAGGCAGTGTCAGTAGGGAAGTAGATTGCCCAATCTTCCTTCTGATTAGTAGCTGGTGGGTTTCAATCAACAGCCTTCTGGTTAGCAGCCAAATGCCTTAGCCACTACACCACCAGAACTCCCAATGGACAAAAAAGTAGTACATGAAATTGGGGCTAATATATGTTTTAGGAATCTTACCTGATGAGTTAGGCAGCAACATGAGTTTGTAACTAAGTTCATTGTAACAAAATAATAAGCATTGTTCAAATGTTTGTTTCAAACATAAACCTGTTAGATGTTAAATATGTTTCATCAGAATAATTTCTTAAATCTTGCTTAACCATGGCAACAGATATACCATGCACAGATATGGTAAATATGAAGATAGTATACTTACTGTTAAATAGCAGGAAAAATAAATAACAATGAACCAACTACAAGCAATATCACATTATGAGGTAAAATTATATCTTTGCACAAAGCAATATCTATCAATGAGTACAAAACAATACATCATTCATAGATAGCTAATGGCCTTTGCCACAAACCAAATAACATTTCTTATTTCTCATTCATGTTTACAAAAGAAAAAATATTTGTCACTTATATTTTCATTCACATTGACCTAAGGATAATGATAACTTAGGACCAAATTTTGGGACATGGGATTAATATTAATAATGTCCTTCAACACATTTTGAGATGCCATCTTGTGAAAATAATTCTTAAGAACTCTTTGTACTGTTTCTACACTTGAGCTCTCAATATTTTATGCTAGCCTGCAGAACTATAAATAACTTTTGATATTATCTTAGAGTCTGTAGCAGTTGATCAATAATAATGAATATAGAGCTGATGAGCCATTCTCTGTTATTGGGTACTCCCCTTTGATAACAAAGTAATTCTTCTTTGACATCCCTTCTTACTTTCTTTCTTTTGAGACTGTCTGATCATCATCGGTCAGTCCCAAATTTCCTACTTCAAAAAGTGAAATTTTAGACTTTTTTAATCATCCTTTTTCCAACAGTTATATCAAAAGAAGGTAGTCTATAATTGCAAGTGTCAAATATGCCTTTGGATCTAATACTTAATGATTTCTTTCATACAAGAGTTTATTATTCTCCTTTGCTTTGGCTAAAAGACACATACTATTAGGAGAAACATCTCTACAGGCGTCTCACATTTTTACAAGTCTTGCAAGAAGAGTATTTCCTTCTAGACTATCTTTGGAAGAATGTTTTTGTAGTGAATAGTGTCTCCCTCCAGAGCAAAAATATGTTTACTCTGTGGTGTAATAAAGATAATGGTTTCCTCTGGGGTAAAAGTCAGGCAGGCTTACTGATCATCATATAAAATTTAGACTGGGCAATCTACTTCCATAGAGATACTGCCTCAGAAACCCAAGGAGGGGTCGCTATGAGTCAGAACCAACTGAACAGTAGAATGACAATCAATGAGCTCAGAGTCTCTTTCTAGTAATGCAAACCACTGAATGTACAGGAGTCACTGGCCCTCTTATTGTCACTTGATGTGTATTGGGGCTTTGAGAACCATCACAAATGCTGGCAATCTGACTACTGCTACCAGTAATAAAGTCCTTTTTTTTTGACCTGGAATTCTCATGTTATTTGCTAGCATCCACAAAACAGATGCATTCTTTAAGAAAAAGAAAAGAGGAGTTCCAGTAAGATGGCAGACTAGTCAGAAAGACTCCACAGACTCTCTTCAACAAAGAAAAGGGAAACTAATTAACACAGACACAGATGATAATCCTGGACCCCTGAGCCTTAAAGGGGAGGATATAGAAGTGGACTAAACCCCAACTAGCAGAAGAATTTGCATGAAAATACCAAAAAAGGAGACAGACAGAGCTGCGGTCTGGCAGCGATGCTGAGTGATCCTGATGGCATGGCACAGGCAGCTTGGAGATTCCCAAGTGGTGGTAGGACCTAATTAACCTAAAAATCAGTCCTGCTAGCCAGGGACTATATGGAGGACTGCTCTGGTGGCTGGGGAATAAACGGAGAAGGTGAAGAGAAAGGTGGGCTGAGCTGTGGACTTTTTCTGGTCCGGAGGCCACCGCCATTTAGAAGGTTTAAAAGCAGCTTGACTATTTTGGATTTAAAGAGACAACACTCTTGAAGATTCCTGGGGCTTAAGAACATGTTCTACTTGCCAGAAAACCCAAGGACACTCCGGACCTGCAAGACTGAAAAGGTGTGACATTCTTCTTGTTGCTCTTATACCCCAAAACCACTTGGTGAATGACAGTGCAGCCATCACCCATTCCCACTTACCTTCTGGGCCCACAGGAACTCCATCACAGTCTGTGTGCTCACACTGAGCCTAGGTGCCCTGCCCTGTCCTCCACTGATTTTTTTTCTCTTTTTTCTTTTTCTTTTTTTATTTTTTGCTTTCTTTTTTACTGTTGATTAGTTTGCTTGTATTTGTCTGTTTTAAAACAATTAATAATATTAATAATAATTAATGATAATTAATTATTGATAATTGATAATACCTTTTTACTATTATTCTTATTCTTCCCCTCCGAGGTCCTAGTTTTCAGCATTTTTTCTTTTCCCTGTTCCTGGTTGAATTTTTTTTTTTTAATCCCCCCCCCTTTTTCTTGTGGTTAACCCCATTCTTTGTTTTTCATTTTTGTATTTTTCCCATTTTTCCCCTCATTATTCTCCTTCTCTACCTTTTTTCTCTTAGTGCCCTATCCCCAGATATTGCTGGTTTTCCTGTTTTTTCTTCTTCTTTTTCCTTTTTTGGTTACTGTTCCTGTGTGATTACATAGTGTGTTTTTTGTCCATGTTCTTTTAATTTTTTGATGGTTATTCAATTGTGATTTTTGTCTAACTGAGTAGGAGACAGCAACAGTCCCCATAAGACACAACTACACCCACACCTGCTGCAACTTCACTTACCGAGCGTGAGCCACTACCTCCTTCTTCACCAATGGGCCAATGATAAAAACCACCAAGAAGAGCCTGAATCACCCTTAGCTGCTCTTCAAAAACAGTTAACAGAGATCTAAATGCAACAATGCCATGATGCCTCGGAGAAAACAGACCATCACAGTCCACACAAAGAAGCAAGATAAAGTGGTAGAAAGAAGGGAGCAGGATACAGACCCAGAACACATCCCTGAGGAAGAAGCAGCATTGGAACTCTCTGATAAGGAATTCAAAAGAATTATTTTTAGGTATCTT
>NW_006922039.1:594398-595499 GCF_000298275.1 Orycteropus afer afer
ATACACAAGATGACATAACCCAGAAACCACAGCTATGGACATATCCAAAGTAAAATGAGCTTACAAGGTTGTAAACAGGGAACAAGAGACATCAATTGGCAACTGAGGAAAACTACAAACAAAAAGAGGGAAAAGATTACGTAGTTACAGAACTTCTAAATGGTAAGGAAGTTAAGAGAGTTGCAAAATAGAATGCACTGTTCTAAAATCGGTGAGAAAATTATACATTATGCTGAGTGAAATAAGTCAATTATGAAAGGACAAATATTGTATTACTCCGTTATTGTAAAAGATAAGGAAAGGTTTATCTATAGAAGGAAATTTTACTTGTTGGTTACCAGGGGTGGGAGGGGAGGAGAGGGAATGCTGTTAGATAGATAGAGATAAGTATTGATTTGGGTGAAGAGAAGGGCAATGTACCAAATATGAGTGACCAATATAGCAGCAGTGAGGATGAGAAAGACATAGAGAGGTACATGGGGGGTACAGACAACAAATATGAACCCTTTTGCACATACAGTACTGCGTTGTCAATGAAGGCAATCATGGATATATGGATGGATAGATGGGTGGACAGGCTGAACTATTAGGTATGTCGATGAAATGGGAAGCTTATCCAAGAACATGTATAAGGTTGGCAGACAACAGTCCTATAAGTTTATATGAATGATCAGAATTCCCAGGTGTATAGTAGAGCTGACAAGGGGCAAGATTGTGGTCACTCTTTGGTCACAGCCAGCCACCCAGAGGGACCGAGTAGTGGAACCTGTGGGCTTGGGACCATAGTCACAGGGAACATCAAGCTCAATTGGCATAACATACTATACAAAACATTGGTCCACCTCCCACTTTGGCAAGTAGCGACTGGGATCTTAAAAGCTAGTAACCTGCCATCTAGATGCAACGATGGGTCTCTCCTCATCCAGAGCAAAGAAGAATGGAGAAAACCAAAATTCATGGAAGCAATTAGTCCTAGTGACTGGTACACCATTCAATCTGCAGCCTATACAACTATGAGACCAGAAGAACCAGATGGTGCCTGGCTACCACTGTCATCCACTTGAAAGGGGATCTATGTAGGAGATCCTTGATAGAGAGGGA
>NW_006922039.1:596805-601831 GCF_000298275.1 Orycteropus afer afer
GCCATTCGGAAGGAAGGTTGGGCAATCCTACTTCCGTAGTGATACTGCCTCGGAAACCCAAGGAGGGGTCGCTATGAGTCGGGGCCGACTCGACAGCACATAACAACAACAACAACAATACAGCCATAGGAACATAAATGTATTTGGTCAGATTTTCTTATAGTTCAGAGGAAAATCTAACCAAATACATTTATGTTCCTATGGCTATATAGAGAGTTTTCTGACACTTTGTTGCTTTAGGAAAAAAAAAATGAGTTACTGCATATTGAAGAGTGCTATTCTGTGAGAATGTGAAAAATGCTATTTAGTTTTTGGTGGGCAAAGTTATAGCTTTGTGCATGATATATATAGGTTGTGAAAAATACATCCTTTTTTTTTTTTTTTTTTGTAGTTTTGACTTTAAATTAAATTATATTAGAACATAGAACAGCTATTTTCTTTGCTCTTTGGTTTAATGGGGTAAGCATTTTTTCTTCTTCTGCCATACTTACTTACTTCACAGGGGCTTGCAAATGCATGCAACATGATTTCTGGCTCATTTCTAAGAATGTCGGCAGTCCCTGCGTTATGAACAAAATCCATACCTAATTGTGTCTTTAAGAATTTGTAGACAAATCAGAAGAGGTGCATACGCTTCTTATTTAGCCTTACTTTAGCACAAGAAATGGTTCAAAATCCTTTCAATGATTTAAATGCTTCACATGCAGTGAGTAAAGGTGATTGTGATGAAGAATTTCTTGCTAGTAAGATTTGGTTCAGTGGTATCAAAGTGAGGCCAAGTTTATGTAACATTAAATGGCAAGCAAGAGTTGTCTTTAAATTGAACTTTCATAACCCAGAGACTATTTATACTACATTTTAGGAAAGCAATTTGGAGGAAATTGTCACACAGTTTTGAAAAAAGCCTAATGAATTTTGTTGCTCTATATATGGTATGATTAATCATATACACATTACAATGGTGATATTTGAGACAGTGCTACAACCAACATGGTTTCTAAAGCAGTCCCATATTAACTCATTGCCATTTCTCTTGAGGAGCAGCTGGTAGGTTTGAAATGACAACCTTTCAGTTAGCAGGCAAGTTTTTTAAATTATTGTGGTGGAAGCATACACAAGAAGACATTTGCCAACATAACAACTTCCACATTTACAGCTCAGGGACATTGATTACATTTTTCATGTTGTGCTACCATTATTGCTATACTTTCTCAAAATATTCCACCACCTATTAGTATAAACTCAATACCCCACAAACAAAAGCGTCCCCCTCCCTTCTACCCCTGGTAATCACTAATAATCTTTGGTTTCTATATGTATATATTTTTTCAACCTATTTAGGAATTGTCTCTCTGTTCTGCTCCCATCCCTGGTAACCAACAACAAAGAAAGTTTTTTTTTTTTTTCACGTATAAACCTTTCCTTGACTTTTTACCATAATAGACTAATACAATATTTGTCCTTCTGTGATTGACTTATTTCACTCAGCATAATTCCCTCCAAGTTCATTCACACTGTGTGGTGTTTTGTAGATTATTCTTTGGGGTTGTATAGTATTCCATTATGTGTTTGTACCATAGTTAGGTTATCCATTCTTCTGTTGTTAGGAAGTTAGGTTGTTTCCATCTCTTTGCTATTGCAAATAGTGTTGGGATGAACATGGGTGTGCATATATCTGTTCTTGCCCTGCCTCTCACTTCTATAGGCTATAAACCTAGCTATAGGGTTGCTGGATCAAATGGCATTTGTATTTCCAACATTTTAAGGAATCACCATACCAATTTCCACAGTGGTTGTGTCATTTTACAGTCCCACCAGTAGTGTATGAGAGTCCCAATCTCTCTGCATCCTCGTCAACATTTGTTATTTTCTGTCTTATTGAACTTTGCTATTAATGTGGGAATGAGACAGTATCTCAGGGTTGTTTCAATTTTGATCTCTCTAATGACTAATGATTGTGGACATTTCTTCATGTGTTTGTTGTAGCAGCTGAGTTCTTAACCAGTGTGCCATCAGGGCTCTTTATTCCATTACTAGAGTGGTGTTATCTTAAGGAGTTCTGGTGGCATAGTGCCCAAGGCATTTGATGACTGAAGGCTCAAACCAACCAGCCACACCTCAGAAGGAAGGTTGAGCAATCTACTTCCCTAATGATACTGCCTCAGAAACCCAAGGAGGGGTCGCTATGAGTTGTATCTGACTCAATGGCAGTGGGTTTGTGGGTTATCTTAAGATTTTGTATTAAAAAGATCATACCATGGCAATATCAACATTTTCTTTTGGTTTAAAAGTAATCTGATAAATATGTCATTTCTAGGTTTGGAAAAATCAGATAAAAAGAAGAGAGGTCATATTTCAAAAACTAAGTTAATTTACTATTTCCAAAATTATTCAATGAATAATAATATGATGAAAAAGTCTTATTTTGAACCAGTATTACACATAATTTAGCATATCATTAGAATTTTGTTGTTTTTTTGCAAATACTCCCTTAAATGTCTCTTAAAGTTAAGCAAATATTATAAATTACAGTACTCTATAAGTAATGGCTAAATGCTTCATGAAGGAACAAAAGAGTGAGAGATGAGGCTGAAAAGAAATTTCTTCCAAAATAATTGGAAAATAAATAGAAGGAGGTAAATTTCATATAAAAGATTATGTCTCTACTATATTAAAAGTGAATTCTGAACTTATGATGGTATTCTGACCCATAGTTAAAGATATCAACTTTAAAATTTTCACACTCATTCTTTATATCAATCACTCACCCAGGATGTGGTAGAAAATTCAATGGAAATGAGTCCTAATATTTCTTTCAGCAAGGACTTCATACTTAAGAAAATTAGTTTTTTGCAAGTTTTTATTTTCACATAGATAGACAGGAGTAAGTATAGGAGAGTTTCTCTGATGTAGTTCTCTTTTAAGTTCCAGAAATAAGATTGTAAGGACATTGGTTTTAGAGAAGGACACATCTGTTCCTTCAGGTTGTTAACTTTTCTAAACTTCCTTCATAGATGGTGGTGAACAAAGTTTATTTTACTTAAAGAAAACTTGTTGGTGCTTCAAAGTAGAGAAAAAAAAAGCTAGAAGGAAAAAGCATATCTTTGACTTTATACTCCACATGGATTGGTAAAAATAAATAGAAGTATTATTAAATATATTACTTCAGTAAACAGTCACTGTACTTTTCAACATTCTGTATCTTCATTGCCCTTAAATTATATAGTGAATGACTTTCAATATTTCATTATAATAAATCAATGTTAATGATGACATAAAATCACAGTAGGAAGACATCTTAGAAATATTTACATATATTTAGTATCATATATGTTTCCAGAAAAGCAGAAACAAATCTCTTTCATCAAGTAATGTAGGTCTCTGTAATAAAAATATATGCTAGAACAGACATGGCATCTCCACCAAAATTTTTAAGTAACCTATTACTTAGTATTTAATAGTCTGTTGTATGCAACTTTATGTGGGTATGACACAACTGGAAATATGCATTATTTTGTATTTTCATTCAAGTTATATGCAAATACAGACACATTTTTTAAGCTGCTTGTTAATCATAATTCACACCTCACTTTAACCAGCTGTTTCTCCTTCTCCTCAACATAATAACAGAATGGTGAGTTGCAAAGAATCTTAAAACAAAAACCACTTGCTGTTGATTTCAACTCATGGAGCCTATATGTATGTCGGTGTAGAATTACACTCCATAGGGTTTTCAATAACTGATTTTTTGGAAATAGATCACAAGGCCTTTCTTCTCAGGAGCCTTAGGGTGAACTCCAACTTTTGAATTAGCAGCCAGTTCCTTGACTATTTGCAGCCTGTAGAGATTCAACACGAGACCTTAAAGGGCAATTATTCAGCATTTCTATAAATGTAGGAATATTCCAATATCCATGACAATTGGTTAGAAAGTTTTTGCTTCATTTTTTGATAAATTCAGGAATGAGGTGTAATGATCTAATGACCATTTAAGCAGAGAACAATTGCCAGATTAAATACTTCACAAGATTAATTAAAATAATGAAATAATATAAAAATAATGTTCTTTGTGATTATGACTGTATATATTTATGATTTCAGAAATGTACATAATCTTCTAAATAAGTGTCATGGGTTAAATTGGCTCCCCAAAATATATATGTTGAAGTCCTAAACCCAGTCCTTGTAAATATGACCTTGTTTAGAAATTGGGTTCTTCTTTGAAGCTGCTATCAATTAATAAGGTTATACTGAGGTAGAGTTGGTCCTAATCTCTTCTGAGTGGCGTTTTACAAAACAGGAGGAGACAGAAACAGACAGGGGGAATCACACACCAAGTGAAGATGTGAAGCTAAGAAATGCCAGGATATGCCTGGCCACCAAAGGCTGGAATAAGGAAGCATCTTACTCTATAGAGCGTAGGTCTGTGAGACAACATTTTGTTCTTCAAAACTACTCACTTTAAGACATCACTAAAAAGGAAAACTACAGAATAATATCATGAATACAGATGCAAATATCTTCAACAAAATCCTAGCCAATAGACTCCAACACCATATCAAAAAAGTAATACATTATGACCAAGTGGGGTTGATATCACGTATGCAAATATGGTTCAACATTAGAAAAACTATCAATGCCATCCATCACACAGATAAAACAAAGGAAAAGAACCACATGATCATATCAGTTGATTGAGAAAAGGCATTTGATAAAATGCAACACCTATTCCTGATAAAAATTCTCAGCAAATAGGAATAGAAGGGACATTCCTCAGCATAATAAAGGGCATCTATGCAAAATCAACAGCCAACATTATTGTCAATGGAGAGAGACTGAAACCATTCCCATTGCAAACAAGAATCAGAAAAGTTTGCCCTCTATCACCACTTCTATTCAATGTCATATTGAAAGTCCTAGCCAGGGCACTAAGTCAAGAAAAGGAAATCAAAGACATCCAAATTGGTAAGGAAGAAATAAAACTATCCCGATTTGCTGATGATATGATCTTATACAAAAACCCAAG
>NW_006922039.1:602077-603266 GCF_000298275.1 Orycteropus afer afer
GTACAAAGAAAATTTCAAAAGACTACTTCAAGAAACTATAACAGATCTACATAAATGGAAAAGCATACTGTGCTTGTGGATGGGAAGATTGAACATTGTGAAAATGACAGTTCTACCCAAAGCAATTTGTATATTCAATGCAATCCCAACCCAGACCCCATCAACATTCTTTAAGGATATGGAAAAAAAAAAAAACAATCATTAACTTTATATGGAAAGGAAAGAGACCTCGGATAAGCAAAGCACTATTGAAGAAGAAAAACAAAGTAGGAGGTCTCACATTCCCAGATCTCAAAACACACTATACAACCAAAGTAGTCAAAAGTGCCTGGTACTGGTACAACAACAGACACATAGACCAGTGGAATAGAATTGAGAACCCAGAAATAGATCCGTCAACCTATGGTCAGCTGATCTTCAACAAAGAACTGAAATCCATTAAAGGGGAAGGACATTGTCTGTTTAACAAATGGTGCTGGCAAAACTGTATATCCATCTGCAGGGAAATGAAACAAGATCTATACCATACACCATATACAAAAACTAACACCACATGGATCATATACTTAAATGTGAGACCTAAAATATACAGTCCCTCAAGGAAAAACTACGGGAAAATTTAGGAGCCCTAATATATGGCATAAATAGACTATCAAGCATAACCCAAAATGCACATACAGCAGAAGAGAAACTAAATGAATGGGACCTTCTAAAAATTAAATTTTTATGTGCTTCCAAAGACTTCTCCCAAAGAGTCAAAAGAGAACCTACAGACTGGTGAAAAATTTTTGGCAAACACATGTCTGACAAGGGACATATCTCTAAAATTTATAGAAAACTCCAACACCTCAGCAATAAAGAGACAAATAATCCAATTGAAAAATGGGCAGAAGACATTAATAGACACTTCACCAAAGAGGATATTCAGGCAGCCAACAAACACTTGAAGAAATGTTCACGATCATTAGCTATTAGAGAGCTAGAAATCACAACAATGAGATATAATCTTGCCCCAGCAAAGTTCAACAAGACAGAAAATAACAAATACTGATGAGGATATGTAGAGATTGGGACTCTCATACACTTCTGGTTGTTGTTGTTATGTGCCGTCGAGTCGGCCCCGACTCATAGCGACCCCTCCTTGGGTTTCCGAGGCAGTATCACTATGGAAGTAGGATTGCCCAACCTT
>NW_006922039.1:604291-605539 GCF_000298275.1 Orycteropus afer afer
ATGGGTCTCTCCTTGTTCAGAGCAAAAATGAAGTCAAAGACACATGGAAATAATTAGTCCAAGGGACTGGTACACCATGCAATCCTCAGCCTATATGACTATGAGACCAAAAGAACTAGATGGTACCTGGCTACTGTCACCCACTAGGAGGGGGATCTATGTAGGAGATCCTGGATAGAGTGGGAGAACAATGTAGAACAAAACTCAAAATCATAAAACAAACAAAAAAAAGGGACCAGGTTTGTTGGTCTGATAGAGCCTGGTGGAACCCCTGAGACTATGGTCCCTAGTTGCCTGTGATAGTTGGAGCTGTGTGTCAACGTGGCTGGGCCACAATTCTGTGGTTTAAGCCATTGTGATGTGGTTATTCCCATGATTGGATCAGATGAATATGTTTTGAGCAGCCAATCTGTTGAAAGGAGGTTTCCTAGGGCTGTGGTCTGCTTCTACTATATTCATGGACATCCTGGGAAAAGAGACACTCTTCTGTGGATTGGGATTCTGTTGTGCTGCCTACAACTGTCTGTGAGGGAACAATCCACCATTTGGCCTGGAGATTGTGGATTCGTCATTCATTGGAGTCAACAGCCAGTATACTGCCTGCCAACCTTGAGCTCCTCAGCCCCTACAGCTGCATGAGTTGGGAAAAGCCTCCAGCTTGACAGTTGGTCCAAGAACTTTGGACTTGCCAACTTCTATAAGTTTGTGAGCCATTTTCCTAAGATAAATTTCCCTTTCTCTCTATATAAATAAGCTTTATTGCTTTTGTTTCTCTAAAGAATCCAGTCTAACACATCTGGTACCAGGAGTGAGGTATCCCTGGTGGGCCGAGTAGAACTTGAATGTACAATTAATTGGTTATTTAATATTTTGGTGTGAATGCTCCTTTTTGTGTGTATATGTGAAAGATTTAATATAAAGACTGTTTTGATTAAGCCTTGTGTGATTTGAGGTTGAAAGGTATATTAGTGACAAGCCATAAATTATTCTCTTATGTACAGTACATTAATCTCTTTTGATCAAACAAATCTACATTGATATATTTTTTCCTCTATGATCTCATCTATATATGGATCATTTAATAAAAGGTTGGTAGTGATGACCTCTCTTTTCTAACAGGAATAACATCCCTCCAATTTACTTAATCCCTATTTTCATGTAGAAGAATTAACTAATGATTTTTTATCTAATACCTTAGTAGATTTATTGCTGAACCCTGCTAAATTACAAACAATATATTTTGCTAAT
>NW_006922039.1:606920-608902 GCF_000298275.1 Orycteropus afer afer
TCTCCAGGTGGGAGTGTTCCTCCCTTTGGGACTAAGATCTCCAGACGCACAGCACATGGGGTAGCAGGGGCAGGAAGCAAATTTTTTTTGAGTGGGTCACTAGGGGTAATCGTGAGTGGTACCACTCCTGTTTCCACACCTTGGTTCCTGGGCCCGTGAATCCTGGCTATTGGAGAAGCAGAACATGAGAGGTTAGGAAAGGACCTAATAGTTTATTTGATTGGCTTACTGAAGCATGGAATATGCGGTGGCCTACCTTAAGTCAAGTTGAAGTACCAGACCTGCCTTGGTATAATGTAGAAGAAGGTATCCAGAGGCTTAGGGAAATTGGCCTGTTAGAATGGATTTATCAGATTAAACCCCTAGAGCCAGAAATGGAGAGTCCAGAAGACACACCTTTCACCAGTACAATGAGGAATAAATTTGTGAAGGGAGCTCCAGCATCTTTGAAGTCTGCTGTGATTGTTATTTTATGTAAGCCTGATTTGACAATGGGAAATGCCCTAATTGAACTAAGACACTTAACTACAATGGGGCTGATTGGACCCTGTGGTAGTAGGGGCCACGTGGCAGCAGTTAATTGACAAAGGCAAGGTGGATGTAGTTACCATAATGGACAGCAGAGTTGGAACAGTAATCAGAATAGTATGACTCATGTGGAATTATGGCATTGGCTACTTGTGCATGGTGTTCCTAGTAGTGAAATACATGGACTCCCACTTACCAAGGCTGACTTGGCTACTGCCACTGCTGAATGCCCAATCTACCAGCAGCAGAGACCCACACTGAGTCCACGATATGGAACCATTCCTCAGGGTGATCAGCCAGCAATGTGGTGGCAGGTTGATTACATTGGACCACTTCCATTCTGGAAAGGACAGCAGTTTGTTCTTACTGGAATAGATACTTATTCTGGATATGGCTTTGCCTTCCCTGAATGCAATGCTTCTATCAAAACTACCATGCATGGACTTACAGAATGCCTTATCCACCATCATGGAATCCCACACAGCATTGCTTCAGATCAAGGGACTCATTTCACAGCACATGAAGTGTGGCAATGGGCCTATGCTCATGGAATTCATTGGTCTTACCATGTTCCCCGTCATCTTGAAGTAGCTGGCTTGATAGAATGATGGAATGGCCTACTGAAAACACAATTGCAATGACAGCTAGGTGGCAATACCCTGAAGGGTTGGGGCAATGTTCTCCAGGAGGCTGTCTATGCTCTAAACCAACATCCAATATATGGTTAAGAAGATGTGTACAACTACCAAGTTGACAAGGGGTGGACTGTGATAGTTGGAGCTGTGTGTCAACTTGGCTGGACCACAATTCTGTGTGGTTTAAGCAATTATGATGTGGGTTGTTACAATGATGGGACCAGATGTATATATTTTGAGCACCCAATACTTGGAAAGGGAGTTTCCCTAGGGGTGTGGCCTGCTTCCACTATATTTATTGACATCCTGGGAAAAGAGAAACTCTTCTGTGGATCAGGATTCTATTGTGCTGCCTACAACTCTCCGTGACTGAACAATCCACCCTTTGGCCTAGAGATCATGAATTCATCATTTGTTGGAGTCAACAGCCAGTATACTGCCTGCCAACCTTGAGCTCCTCAGGCCGTGCACCTGCATGAGTCAGGAAAAGCCTCCTGCTTGACATTTGATCCAAGAACTTTGGATTTGCCAGCTTCTATAAGTGTGTGAGCCATTTTCCTAAGATAAATTTCTCTTTTTCTCTCTATATATAAGATTTACTGGTTTTGTTTCTCTAGAGAACCCAGTCTAACAAACACAGTGCCCATCAGGTCTGGAATTGAACCCACTCCTGTGTCTTCCAGCAAAACAAAAGACAGGCATATGAGGTAAACATTTCCACTAGGTAGATTCACTCATTGGAGAGAACAATCATGGGACAATAGAATGGCTGTGTGTGCACAGGGATACTGCTCATGGGGCAAGAGTGCATGGGAGGGA
>NW_006922039.1:609068-614871 GCF_000298275.1 Orycteropus afer afer
TAGCCCTAGGAAACTAATGCAATAACTTTTATAAAAATGCAAATAGCTCATCAAAAGTGAGTATGTACTTCTGAACTGAAACCAAAGTAAATACTGATATAGACCTAAAAAAAGTCTTATTTTTAAGCAACATATTACCTTATATTTTCAAACCCACCAGCCACTTCACAGAAGGAAGAAGGGACAATCTGCTTCCATAAAGATTTACCACATCAGAAACCCAAAGGGGGTCGGCTATGAGTCAGAATCAACTTGATGGCAGTGAGTTTGGTTTTTCATTTATTACCTTATACTTAGCCTTGGGGTTACCATGCTACCTATTAACAGAAATATTCATCTTACAAAAAACTAAAATTTCCACTGATTTGCATATGATTAAATTAGCTCTGTTTACGATAGTTTAAAAATAAATGAGTATATTTGTATTTCAGTAAAATTTAACAGTATATGTAACCTCTCATGACATACAGATGACCTGTGTATACAGTATAGTAGGTAGAATAGAAGATAAGTATAGTAAGGGAACATGAAAAGATAGGTGAAAGAAAGAAAAGGTGTTTTTTAAATTGTGTTTTGGTTGCAAATTTATAGAGCAAAATTTGTTTTACATTCTACAATTCATGTTCATTTGATTTCAAGCCCCAATTACCACCCCGACCATAATGCACTCTCCTGCCCTCCCATCCCTGTGACCACCCACTCTCTATGCCCTTCTTAACAATGCACTGCTGTCTGTTCAGCTTTCCCTCTGTATGAATGCTGCCTCTCTGGTTCCCCATGGCCGATTGCTGTAAGGGATGTATCTCCCTAGAGTAGGTGGGTGCATTGCCCTAGGATAGGTGTTCTGCATGTAAGTCTTTCTATCCTTGTGCTGAGAGCCAATCCTTGAGGATGAGTTCAATTCTAAGCCCAAAGGGTAACCCAGGGCCATAGTCTCGAGGGTTCCACCAGGCTCCAAACAACCAGTAATTCTGGTAATTTTTGTTTTTGAATTTTTTTCCATATTTTCCTCACACTCTATTCAAGATCTCTAGTTTTGATCCGTTCCCAAGTCATTGGCATTAGTAGCCAGCACCATCTAGTTCTTCTGGTCTTGAGGTCCATCATATCCTTGAACTAATTGTTTCCAACTGGCTTTGATTCTCTTCCCTCTTCTTTGCTTCAGATGAGAGGAGACTAATAATTGCATCCTAGACGGTTGCTTGAAAGCTTTTAATGACCCCAGTCACTACTCACCAAACTAGGTTGTGGAACAAGATTTTTTATGTACTATGTTGTGCCAATTGAGCTTCCAAAAACCAAATGCACTGCTGTCGAGTAGGATCTGACTCATAGTGACCCCTCCTTGGGTTTCTGAGTTGATATCACTACGGAAGTAGATTACCTACCCTTCCTTCCAAGTAGTGGCTGATAGGTTTGAATGGCTAGCCTTCTGGTTGGTAGTCAAATGCCTTAGGCACTATACCACCAGAGCTCCTAATTGAGCTTGGTGTCTCCCAATATTGTGGTCCCTAGTCAGCAGCCCTGGTAATTCTCTCTCTCAAGGTGTTTGGTTGTCTCTGAGAGGTTACCTTATCTCTGTCTTCTGTTGCTTCTGTAATGTGGGTTACTAATTTTGTGCCACTTGTATCTATGTAAGATTATCTTCAGCTAAATCTATCCTTCATCTTGGGTATAGAAAGAAAAGCTTTGTCATGAACATATGAAACCATGCTGTTGAAATCTAGGTATATTATCCAAATTATTTATATTGACCAAACATGTTGATGATATATCTTAGTTTGTCTGGAGTGGTCTCATTTTATGCCCGCTGTCCTAGATTGTCATTGTTTAGATGGTATATTATATGATCACCCTAGTTAGATTTGTTTAAGAATTTAATTTAATTTTGTTAGATGCTACTTATTCAATCTTCTATATAGGTCTTTTTAATACTATTTTAAATATTTTTAAATCAACTTTACTGAAGTTTTACAATTAAATATTACCCATCTTTAGTGCAGTTTAGTGGGTTTTGACAAATGTATAACCTATATAACTGCATTCCAAACAACTTATAGAACATTTCCATCACCCCAACAATTCTATTCTACTCCTATTCAATTAATTCCCACCTACATCTCTACTACCATTCCCTGGAAAACATGCTTTCTGTTACAAGGTTAGACTTGTCATGTCATTGGTTTCATATAAATTGAATCATAGTCTAAATTCTCTATTGTATCTAGCTTCTTCTGATATTTCAAAAATCTATGCATGTTGTTGTGTGTATCAACAGGACATGTCTTTTCCATGCTGGGTAATATTCCATTGTATGCATATCTTAGTTGTTTAACCATTTATGCATTGAAAAACTTCTAGGATGTTTCCAGTTAGGAACTACTAAGAATAAAACTAGTATGAACATTCATGTACAAGTCTTTGTGTAGCCAATTGTATTCCTTTCTCTTGGATACATACCTAGGACTGAAATAGTCAGATCATATAGTAGGTGTATGCTTAACTTTATAAGAAATTACCAAACTCATTTGCAAAATATTTGTATCATTTTACATTCCAGCCAGTAATACATAAAAGTTCCAGTTGTTCCACATTCTCAAGACTTGGTAGAGTCACTCTTTTTAATTTTAGCTATTCTAGTGAATGTGTAAAAGCAAAACCAAACACACTGTCCTGGAGTTTATTCTGACTCACAGAAACACTATAGGACAGAGTGGAACTGCCCCATAGGGTTTCCAAGGTTGTAAATTTCATGGAAGCAGACTGCCTCATCTTTCTCCCATGGAGTGACTAGTGGATGCAAACTGTCAGCCAAATGACTTAAACTGTGCTCCACTTGAGCTCCTTAGTGAATGGGAAGTGATATTTTTTGTTTCATTTCCCTGATAAATAATGGGGGTGAGCATCTTTTCATATATATTATGTTGTAAAATGTATGTTCATAACTTTTTAATATGTTTATAGAAATATAAAAATATGCTATATTATCCAAGTCTACAAATTGATATTTCAAAGTTTTAAAATTAATCAGACACAAAGGAAATGAAGAGAGGTCAGGAGTACAATTTTCTTTGGAACATTCTGTATGTAGCACAGTGCCTTGCATGAAATGTGTGCTCCACAAGTATTTGTGTATTTATTGATAGTTTTGTATCATTTTTCCACTACTTATCTGTCAGTTTGTCATACTGTGGTAGCTTGTGTGTTGCTGTGAGGCTGGAGGCTATGCCACCTATATTTCAAACACCAGCAGGGTCATGCATAGTGAATGGGTTACAGCAGAGCTTCCAGACTAAGACAGACTCAGAAGAAGGAAGGGACAATCCACTTCTCAAAGATTGGCCAGTGAAAACCATATGAATAGAGATGAAACACGGTCTGATATATTACTAACATCTTTATGAATAGTCCTGAAACGTTATCTGATATAGTGCCATAAGATGAGCCCTTCAGGTTGGAGGTCACCCAAAATAAAACTGGGGAAGACCTGCCTCCTCAAAGTAGAGTCAACCTTAATGACATGGATGGAGTAAATCTTTAGAGACCTCCTTTTGCTGATGGGGCGTGACTCAAAAAGGGAAGAAACAGCTGCCAAAATCCATTGATAATCAGAATGTGCAATGTACAAACTACAAAGCTAGGAAAATTGGAAGTTGTCAAAAATGAAATGGAACACACAAAGATTGATATCCTAGGTATTAGTTAGCTGAAATGGACTGGTTTTGGCCATTTTGAATCAGACAATCATATGATCTACTATGCCAGGAATGACAAATTGAAGTGAAATGGCATGACATTCATTGTCAAAAAGGATGTTTCAAGATCTACCCTGAAGTGCAATGCTGTCAGTGATTAGATAATATCCATATGTGTACAAGGAAGACCAATTAATACTACTATTATTCCAAGTTACACACCAACCACCAAAGCCAGGGATGAGGAAATTGAAGATGTTTTACCAACTTTTGTAGTCTGAAATTGACCAAACATGCAATCTAGATGTATTGATGATTACTGGTGATTGGAATGCAAAAGTTGGAAACAAAGAAGAATCACCAGTAATTGCAAAATAAAGCCTTGGTGATAGAAATGACAACAGAGATCTCATAACAGAGCAAGAAAAATGACTTATTCATTGCAAACACTTTTTTTCAACAACATAAATGGCAGCTATATGTGTGGATTTCACCAGATGGAATACACAGGAATCAACTCGACTATATCTCTGGAAGGAGGTGATGAACAACCTCAATATCTTCAGCCAAAACAAGGCAGGAGCTGACTGTGGAATGGACCATCAATTGCTCATATGCAAGTTCAAATTGAAGCTGAAGGCAATTAAAACAAGTTCACAAGAGCCAAAATATCTTACCTGAATTTAGAGACCATCTGAAGAATAGATTTGATGCATTGAACACCAATGAATGAAAACCAGAGGAATTGTGGGATGACATCAAGAATGTCATTAAGAGTCTGTGACCAGCATGATGACATTGGGGAAAGGAAGGACACTGAAATGTGCACGAAAGATATAGACAACAGAGGCACATACTAGTACATGCACAATACTGCGTTACCACTAACACCAAACATCAGGCTATGGATAAATGCATGTTGTTGTTGTTGTTGTTATGTGCCGTCAAGTCAGCCCTGACTCATAACGACCCCTCCTTGGGTTTCCGAGGCAGTATCACTACGGAAGTAGGATTGCCCAACCTTCCTTCTGAGGAGTGGCTGGTGGGTTTGAACTGCCAGCCTTCTGGTTAGCAGTCAAGTGCCTTAGCCACTATGCTACCAGAGCTCCCAGGATAAATGCATAGACAGGTGAAAAGATCAGGTGGGGATAGGTGAACAGAAAAATATCCTAGACCGAGGATAGATTTTGGTGAAGATAATCTTATATATGCCCTTGTGCTACAAAATTAGCCGCATACATTACAGAAGCAACAGAAGACAGGGTTGGAGTAGCTTGTCTGAGACAATCAAACATCTTGAGAGAGATAATCACCAGGCCTGCCGACTCGAGACCATAGTCTCTGAGGACAGCATTTTCAAATGCCACAACATAATACATAAAAATCTTGTTCTACAACCTACTTAGGTGAGTAGCAACTGGGGTCTTAAAAGCTTCCAAGTGGCCATCCAAAATACAACTATTGTCTCCTTTCATCTGAATCAAAGAAGAGTGAAGAAAATCAAAGGTATCTGGAAACAATTAGTCCAAGCATAAGATTGACCACAAAGACCTCAGCCATCAGGACCCTGAGACCAGAAGAACTAGATGGTGCCCAGCTACCAATGCCAATGACTTGTAAAGGGATCAAAATTGGAGATCCTGGATAGAGTGGGAAGAGAAATATGGAACAAAATTCAAAAACACAAAAACAATCAGAATTGCTGGTTGGATAAAGACTGCTAGAACCCCTGAGACTATGGCCTCAGCTTACCCTTTGGGGATAGAAATGGACTTACTTCCATGGGTTGGCTCTCAGCCCAACAGTAGAAAGACCTACATGCAGAACAGCTAACCCAGGGCAATGTACACAAGTACCCTAGGGAGATGCACACCTTAAATCAATTATCGAAGAGACACCAGAGGGGTAGCATTGACATAGAGGGAAAGCTGGACAGACAGAAATGCATTGTTAAGAAGGGCACAGGAAGGGGAGGGGAAGAGTGTTTTTCATAGTTGAGGATGGTAATCGGGTGTGAAATCAAATGTGCATGAACTGTTGAATGTAAAACAAATTTGCTTTGGGAAAAAAAACTCATTAGGCCACAATTGTTTAATTTTTTTTTTTTT
>NW_006922039.1:615037-618237 GCF_000298275.1 Orycteropus afer afer
GAAAGCAAAAGGTCATTAAAAAGACAAGAAAGGAAGAAAAGACCAAAATGGATGTCAGAAGAGACTGAAACTTGCTCCTGAATAGAGAGCTAAAGCAAATGGAAGAAATGACAAAATAAAAGAGCTGAACAGAAGATTTCAACGAGCAGCTTGCGAAGACACAGTCAATTATTATAATAAAATATGCAAAGACTTGGAGTTGGAAGAACTGAAGAAAAAATTCAAGCCTCGAGTTGCAATACTGAAAGATTCTATGAGCAAATATTGAATGATTTAAGAGGTATCAAAAGAAGATGGAAAGAATACACAGAGTCTCTGTACCAAAAAGAATTGGTCATTGTTCATCTATTTCAGGAGGTGGCATCTGATCAAGAACCAATGGTATTGAAGGAAGAAGTTGAAGCTGCACTGAAGGAATCAGCAAAAAACAAGTCTCAAGGAACTGACAGAATTACCCATTGAGATGTTTCAACAAAGGGATGCTACCCTGGAAGCACTCACTCATCTATGCCAAGAAATTTGCAAGACAGCTACCTGGCCAACTGACTGGAAGAGATCCATATTTGTACCTATTCCAAAGAAAAATTGTCCAACAATGTGTAAATTATCAAGCAATATCATTAATATCACATGTCAGCAATGTTTCACTGGAAATAATTCAAAACATAGTTGCAGCAGTATATTGACAGGGCACTTCCAGACAGCCAAGCTGGATTCAGAAGATGACATAAACGAGGGGTACCATGGCTGATGTCAGATGAATCTTGGCTTAAAGGAAAGAATAACAGAAAGATATTTACTTGTGTTTTATTGACTATACAAAAGTGTTCAACTATGTGGATCATAACAAATTATGGATAACATTGAGAAGTATGGGAATTTCAGAAAACTTAATTGTGCTCATGAGGAACCTGCACATAGACCAGGAGGCTGTCAATCGAACAGAACAAGGGGATACTGAATGGTTTAAAATCAGGAAAGGTGTATGTCAGGGTTGTATCCTTTCACCATATTTATTCAATTTGTATACTGAGAAAATAATCCAAGAAGGTGGACTACATGAAGAAAAATGGAGCATCAGGATTAGTGAAAGACTCATTAACAACCTGCAATATGCAGATGACACAACTTTGCTTGCTGAAAGTGAAGATGACTTGAAACATTTACCTACAAACATTAAAGGTTACAGTCTGCAGTATGGATTACACCTCAACATAAAGAAAACAAAAATCCTCACAATAGGACCAATAAGCAGCAACATGATAAATGGAGAAAAGATTGAAGCCACCAAAGATTGCATATTACTTGGTTTCATAATCAATACCAATGAAAGCATCAGTCAAGAAATCAGATGACATATTACACTGGACAAATCTGCTTTAGAAAAACCCAAATCAAACTCACTGCAGTGGAGTCAGTCCCGACTCATAGCAAACCCTCCTTGGGTTTCTGAGGTGGTATCACTGTGGAAGTAGATTGCCCAACCTTCCTTCCGAGGAGTGGCTGGTGGGTTTGAACCTCCAGGCTTCTGGTTAGTAGTCATATGCCTTAGGCAGACCTCTTTGAAGTCCTGAAGAGCAAAGATGTCTCTTTGAAGACTAAGGGGTCACTAATCCAAGCCACAACATTTTCAATTGTCTCACACCCATGTGAAACCTGGGTAAATGAATAAGGAAGACTGAAGGAAACTTGATGGTTTTGGGTTGTGGTGTTGGCAAAGAATACTGGAAGTACCATGGATTGCCGAAGAACTAACAAATCTGTCCTGGAAGTAGTGTAGTTGGAATTGTCCTTAGAAGGAAGAATGACCAGACTTCATCTCACCTACTTTGGTCATATTGTCAGAAAGGACCATTCCCTGGAGAAAGGAATCATGCTTGGTAAAATAGAGGGTGAGCAAAAAAGGGGAAGATGCTCAACGAGATGGATTGATACAGTGGATGCAACAATGGGCTCAGATATAGCAAGGATTGTGAGGCTGGCACAGGATTGGGCAGTCTTTTATTCTGTTGTACATAGGGTCACTATGAGTCTGAGCCAACTCCACAGCACCTAACAACAACAACAACATGGTATCATTTTTAGATTAATTACTATATCATGTTATTTAATTTTTTGAGGAAAAAAATGTATTGAGAGAAATATATGTTCTATATTTTGCACATTATTTTTTTAATTTTGAAAACTACAGAAAATCTACTTATCAATTTAATGAACTTTCAGACTCCTTTGTTGTTGTTATGTGCCACTGAGTTGGACCTGACTCATAGTGCCCCTCCTTGGGTTTCCGAGGCGGTATCACTACAGAAGTAGATTGCCCAGCCTTCCCTCCGAAGAGTGGCTGGTGAGTTTGAACTGCCAACCTTCTGGTTAGCGGTCAAGTGCCTTAGCTCCTCAGACTCCTTTAGCTATCATTTTAGTTGACTCCTCACTTATAACAGAAGCATATAAGGAAGAGAAAGTGAAACTTTAAAAATCAAAACTCTTAGTAACTTGAGTAAAGAAATAGGGTTGAAGAAAGGTAAAAATTATTGGCAAACTGAGCTTTTCATATTAGATATAGATTTCATTTTCCCTATTCTACTTTCTTACAATCAGCAACTATGTTAGACCTTGTTTATAAGAACACATTCTGCAATAAGTCTAATTGTTATCTGCATCTGTTTCTGTTTAACCACCATAAAGACATAATTAAAATAAAAAATAGCGAGATAGGATCAGAAATATCATTTGATCTAGCAATCCCATTACTAGGTATATATTCTAAAGAAGTGAGAGCCAGGACAAGAACAGATATATGCACACCCATGTTCATCACAGCCCTATTTACAGTAGCAAAAAGACAGAAACAACCTAGGTACGCACCAACAGAAGAATGGATAACCAAACTATGATACATACACACAATGGAATACTAATGCAACACTAGAGAATAACGTAGAATCTGTGAAACACCACATAACATGGATGAACATCGAGGACATTATGCAGAATGAAATAAGTCATTCACAGAAGGACATATACGGTATTAGTTCATTATCGTAAAAAGTCAAGGAAAGGTTTATATAGGGAAGGAAACTTACTTTCTTGGTTACCAGGGGTAGAAGGGGAGGGGAGGGAACACTGAAAAAAAAAATGCATTGACTCATGTCACTTTAATTTATGTATTTCACTGAACATAAATTATATTTCAATAAAAT
>NW_006922039.1:618522-619839 GCF_000298275.1 Orycteropus afer afer
AGCATTTACTTGAAATTCATAAACTGTGCTCTGTCAGATAAACTAGAAAAAAAATTAGTTGAAACCAAAATAATTTTAGGGTTGAAAATGAGATTGCATATGCTGAATATCAAGTTTTTCCAATATTTCTAGATAGACATTTTATAATATATATATTCCAAATCTATTTGTATAGAAAACTAGACATTAGATTGTGGGAAATTGTATTAATTCTAACTATACACCAAACTGTATGAAATTAAATATAACATTTCTTATTATCTCTATATAATCAGAAATAATATATCAGAATTATACTTCAAGAAAATATGTTACCCCATTTAGTTCAATTAATAAAGATGAATATGTAAAAATGGAGAATATAATTAATTAAAGCTTTTTAATCTAGATAACATTCCATTATACATTAAGAACACCCACTGCCATTAAGTCAATTCTGGCTCATAGCAACACTATAGGACAAAATAGAACTGCCCCAGAGGGTTTCCAAGGCTATAAATCTTTACAGAAGAAAACTGCCTCATCCTTCTCCCATGGAGTGGCTGGTGGGTTCAAACTGCCAACCTTTTGTTTAGCAGCAGAATGCTTTAACCACTTTGCCACCAGAGCTCCTCCCATTGTAAATACACACATACTGCATATCAGTATGCATGTTGGCCTCTGGCCAGTGGGTCAGTTGTAATCAGTACTCTGCTAGAACTGAATTCTCTCATGGTCATGTCTTGTTCCTTTAGGTCCATATCTCCACACACGGCTGAGACAGTAAAGTTTCAAGCATGCATCTTTTCAGTAAGCCAATCAACCTTCCTCCAGGTATTAATGAAGATGATTGCCTAGATGACAATCAAGGTTTGATACAAATCACACAGTGTGCCCAGCTTCCACTCCTCACTTTCCACAATGATGTAGAAGTGGTGTATGTCCTCCAGGGTCAATTCTTCCTTCTTGACAAGAATCCAAATGGGGTCCCTCATGAACTTCTTGGTCACTTCCAGCACATCAGAAGACATTGTAGCTGACAACAAAACTCCCTGGGTCTTGGTGTTGAAACTTTTGCAATATGTCATAGATCTGGTCCTTGAATCCACAACTTAACATTTCATCAGCTTCACCAAGTACAAATATTTTGATGTATTTGGGAAATAGTTATCTTTGATTAAGCATATCAAACACATGGCCTGGGGTACTCATGATGATATGGGGGGGGCCTTCATCTGCAGCTTCTGCAGGTCAGCACATCCATTGGTGTCCCCAATACAGGCATGACAGGAAGCATCCATATAATCTCCTAATCCCATTACCACCTTCTGTATCTTT
>NW_006922039.1:621374-622855 GCF_000298275.1 Orycteropus afer afer
TCTGAGTTTTGAAGGGAAGGATAAAGTGGATTAAATACCAACTAGTAGAAGAACCTGAATGAAGACAGTGAGTAAGAAGAAAAACTGAGCTATGTACTGCCAGCTGTCCTGAGGGCACAGCCATTTTGAATATTTCCCAGTAGCAACCTAAGAATTGGCTATACTCACCAAGGACTGCATGGGCAAGGACTGCATTGGTTCCTGAGAACCAGAAAGGAAAACAGCAAAGAAGAAGAAAAACAGACCTGGGGACAGTCAGTAGCTGTCCTGAGGGTGCAGCCATTATGAATATTTGCAAGTGGTGGGCATGGTCATTTTTAATATATGCAAGTGTCATTCTTACATGGACAGCTATCCTACTTGCCGAAGACAGCACAGGTAACTGCACTGGAGGATGAAAACTATTCCCCTTGTTACTCTTGTACCCCACACCCTCTGGTTGAACAGAAATGTTGTCATGCCCTTCCTCCACCAACCTTCTTGACCAGCAGGAATTCCATCCAGATCTGTGCCTTAACAGAGCCTCGCTGCTCTGCCCTGCTCCCCACAGTTTTGTTTTTGTTTGTTAGGGTTTTTTTTTTTTTTTTTTAAGTTTTTATCTTCCTTTTTGTTTTCTTCTTTCCCATCCCTGGTTCTTATTTTTATTATTCTTTTACTCTTGCTCTTTTCTCTCATTTCTTCCTCCCCAGATATTGTGAGTCTTTTTTTTCCCCCTCTCTTTTTCTCATTATCTTTATTTTGTCGTTTAAAAATAAATTTTCAAATTTTGTCTTCTCATTTATTGAATTTCTTTTTTTTTTCTTTTTGTGACTGTTCCTGTTTGTTCATGCAGTTGGAGTTTTTGTTCTCTTGTTTTTATTTTTTTCATGGCTTTTTAATATTTTTGTCTAACTTAGAGGGAGACAGCAACTCTTCCAACACAACTCAACAATATCTGCACTTCCTGCAGCCCCACCCACTGAGTGAGGGCCACCACTTGCTTTTGCACCAACTGACCAATGATAGACATTAGCCAATACCAATTCAACTCACCCTCAATAGCTCTTATGAACAGCTAACAGAGATCTGTGTGCACACTTTCATGCTCTCTCACACCCACCAGGAGACAGGTGATGAGTGCCTAAGTCCTAACAGCTAGAGAATAGAGAGTTACAGTACCCTGCTCATACAGATATATCAAAACAAAATAAAGGGAAGAAAAAAAACCTTGGGTGAATCACACCACCATATAATCACAAATTAAAAATAAATACAACAACATCACAATGTCTCAAAGACAACAGGCCATCATAGTATACACAAAAAAAGCAAGATAGAAACAGGAACCAGGATACACATCCAGAAAACATTCCTGAGGAAGAAGTAGCATTGGACCTTCCTGACAAGGAATTCAAAAGAATTATATTTGGGTACCTTCAACAGATTGAGAGACAGATTGAAAAAACACTGACAAGATCAAGAAAAATACTAACAAAAGTAAG
>NW_006922039.1:624511-625543 GCF_000298275.1 Orycteropus afer afer
ATACCATCAAATTACCCCTGGAGCTGGATTATCCAATGCACTTCCTATTTTTTAATGGAACAAGCTATAGTTGAACACTGATGTCTTGATAACAAGATCCAAAAATTGCTGAGATTTCATATCACATTGTCAGCTTCTCAAGACTCCTTCTCTAGAACATTATCAGGAAATTATATTTTTCTATTTTTTAATCCTACTATCTCTTATCTCTCCCTGTCTCGATTAGCTCTGAGAAAATGTGGGCTGTGGTTGAATTAGCTCATGCAACAAGAAGAGCAATAGGAAGGCAGAGGATCACGCTGAATTTGGGTTTGTTACCTAATGGATATTGATATTTCATGCATAATTTCTACTATGGGGGAGATATATCCAATTATATGAGTTAAAAAAAATATTTACCACCTCTTGTATTTGACAGAGATGAATATATAACCTAAAATAAAGGTGTGTTATTATCATTAAATTTATTTTGACAAATATTTACTGAGTGTGCACTATGTATCAGACCTTTGGTTGGGCTTCAGGGTAAGAGAATATGAAGATGTAATCTTGGCCTCATTGTATTTTTAATCTAGTAACATTTATATTTCTCATATAATTAATATATAAATAAGAGTAATGAAAAAAAATGGCAGATATCACATGAGATATACAATTAAAATTGTGTAAAAGCAGATTGAGAAAAAAAATGGCAATACGAACATTTCCAAGTTCATATCTCCCCCTCACACATACAGGAAAAACAAACAAACTGAAACTTCGAGAATCAACTTTGTAAGAAATTTGGAAACTACTCTCTGGGGCCCATTCCCTCCCTAGCTTGTCAAAACAAAAACAAAAACCAAACCCACGGTCATCAAGTTGATTCCAACTCATAGCGACCCCCATTGGATTTCTGAGGCAGTAAATCAATGGAAGTAGATTGCCCAGTCTTCCTTCTGCTGAGTTGTTTTGAACCACCAACCTTCTGGTGATCAGTCAAATGCCTTAGGCACTGCACCATCAGAGCTCCTTCTTAGCTTGTCAAGGCCA
>NW_006922039.1:625800-626465 GCF_000298275.1 Orycteropus afer afer
TTTGGTATTAATTATTTTGTGTGTTCATTATGACCTTCTGGAGGCTGCCTGAAGGATTTAAGCACAATGCACAGCTCAGTTTGGCTTGACCTGAATCTCACAGTGTCAAGGGGCAGTGGGTCCTGAACTAAAGTCATGGCTAAAGTCCCTTGGGTATAGGAAGTGCAACTGACGTATACAATGTGCACCAAAAGGCTGAAGCAAAAGGACAGAAAAAGAGTTACCTTCAGAAACTAAGATTTTCAAATGCACCAGGAGATGAGAGAGCTACACATATGCCCAGGGAAAGACACATACTCAGAAGTAATCTGAGAAGTCACTCACTCTCACATCAGGCTGATCTCTAAACTGAATGCAAAACTGGCTGATCTGCCAATCTGCAGAGACTGATTGATGTCTTTTTCAGTTGTTGGGTTTTTCTTTTTTTTGTTGTTGTTTCTTCTGTTTACGGATTTGTCTTTTTACCTCTGGAAGCAGTACCTGAACACAATAAGGAGCAGAGACTTCAGTGTGGATAAAGTCAAGAATGTCAGTCTTTAAAAATATAGGGGAAGTTTCTAAGTAAACAGATGACCAGAGATGTGAATAATATCAAGAAGAAACAAACAACAAATCCTGAAAAAGGAGAAAATCTGGTTTCCAGAGTGACTATACTGTAACATTCA
>NW_006922039.1:626608-630672 GCF_000298275.1 Orycteropus afer afer
TTCCCCCCGAAAAAAAAAAAAAAATAGGAAAACAATATATAAACAAAATAAAATTAAAACTACTCAGCTAGTCTCTATCCAACCAGAATTACTGGTCAGATAGAATAGAGGCTGGTGGAAATCTCGAGACTATAGCCCCAGGTTACCCTTTGAGCCTAGAAATAGACTCACTTACATGGACTGGCTTTCAGCCCAACAGTAGAAAGACCCAAATACAGAACATCTCCCCCAGGTTGAGGCACCCACCTATTCCAGGGAGATTTACCCCTTGTATCAAGCAGCCATGAGACAACAGAGGGATAGCATTCACATAGACGGGAGGCTGAACAAGCAGGAATGCATGGATGAGAGGGGCACTGGGAGGGGGTGGCCCAGGGAGGAGAGGGAAGGAGAGTTTCTTACGGTTGGGGATGGTAATCAGGACCATGTAACTAGATATGCATGAACTGTTGAATGTAAAACAAGTTTGCTATGTAAATTTGCAACCAAAGCACAATTTTAAAAAAGAAAGAAATACTAAAAATAAAATCAGACATTCCAATCAATCTGGAAAAAAAAAAAAAAAAAAAAACTACTCAGCCAGAAAGAGAAATGAAGTACTGATACATGCTACAACATAGATGGACCTTGAAGACTTTATGATGAATGAAACAAGCCAAGAACTAAATGACAAATATTGCTTGATCTCATATAATATAGCAAGAATAGGCAAATATGTAAAGAGCAAAGTTTATTAGTAGATACCAGGGGCTAGGGAGAAGGAGAGAAGAATCATTGTTTGGAAAGCAGTGAATTTATGTTTACAGTGACAGGAAATTGTACAACCAATTACTAGATACATAAAAAATGTTGAATTGACAAATGTTGAATTATATATATTTTTACCAAAAGAGAGAGAGCACAGCTGTTGATGCTGCTTATGCGAAACCAAGCACCTCGTGGGATTTGTTTTCTTAGTTTGGAGGTTTAGGATCATGATTTTTGGGACATCCCAGTCAATTGGCCTAATATTGTATAACAGTGCTTCCATTCCACTTCCTAGTTCATTGCATAGTACCTGGGGTGTTAAACACTTGCCAATGGCCATTTGATTAGTCTCCATTCGCAAAGAGTAACAGATGAAGAAAAAGAGTCATGAATTGGAGGAAGAAGAGGAATGAGTATCTAGTTGCCTCCATGTACAGCTTCTTCCTTTCCCATAAGGCCTGAAAACTGGACAGTGCTCAGTTACCATTACTGAAAGTTTTTATAAATGATTCTGTAGAAGTTTATAACAATGACCAAAAAAATAAAAATATCAGCTGCTGAGGCTGCTTACGTACAGCCAAACCCCATGTAGCATTTGATTCCTTGGTATGGAAATTTAGGTCATGGTTTCATGACACATCCCAGTTAACTAGCCAAATAATGTGTTTAGTGCTTCTGTCCTACTTCCTCATTCATTGTGTAGTGCCCGGGTTTTAAAAGCTTGGAAGCAACCATCCCAGGCACAGCAATTGATTTCTATTCCCCTGGAGCAGTAGAGGAAATAGAAGCATCTGGAATAAAACCAAACCAAACCCACTGCCACCAAGTTGACTGTGACTCATAGTGACCCTATAGGACAGAGCAGAACTATGCCATAGGGTTTCTAAGACTGTAAATCTTACAGAAGCAGACTGCCTCTACTTTCTCTCATGGAACAACTTGTGGGTGTTATCCACCAACTTTTTGGTTAGCAACTAAATGCTTTAACCACTGTGCCAACAGAGGTCCTTAGAATCAGGAATTGGAGAAAAAAAATGGAATGTGTGGCTAATTACCTCTATGAACAAATGCCTCTTTTGCCATGAAACCAGAACTAGATGGTGCCCTGCTACCATTACTGAACATTTTGATCCAGGATTCTATAGAAGAATCTTGATCAAAAGGGGGAATATGCAGAACAGAATTTCAAATTCTCATGGACTCCAGATTTTCTGGAGCTGTTGAAGATGTATAAACCCCTGAAGCTATTGCCCTGTGATAATGTTTAAACCTTGAACCTTAAATAAAATATATCCCTTGAAGACTTCCATGAAGTCTTAAATCCAAATAATAGTTTAGTTTAACTAGGGAAAAGCTCTGCCTTGAGCATTATGCTTTTTTAAGAACTATCTGTTCTGGTTACCTAGTGCCGCTCTGACAGGAATATACCACAAAAGGGATGGCCTTAACAAACAGGAGTTTATTCTTACAATTTGGAGGTTTTAAGTCCAAATTCAAAGTGCCAGGATCTAGGGGCTGAGTGAAAGCCCTTTAACCTTAGGGTCCAGCTCTGCCTCCTGCTCCCAGCCCACTGGAGCTAGAGGTGTTTCTTCACTCAGACAGCTACTGTTTGCTGAGGCTGAGAAGCCCCAAGGTTGACAAGTAAAAGGCAGTCTTGATGTTACCAAACCACATGGCAGGTCATTAACTTAAGTCCATTGTAAGTCCCAAGGTCAGTAGAGCATAACAGTCTTCTGAGCAACGACACACCTACATGCAGGGTCCAAGCGTGCCATAGACTAGAGACCATTGCTCAAGGTTTCTGCTTATGTACAGGAAGCAGACCACATTCCCTAAGGCAGCTACTCAGCTGCTCACAGTAGATTCCACCATGGAGTTGATTACCAATCTCATCATGGGGAATACTACATTCAGCTGCCCAGTCATTCAACTAGGCCCAGCCAAGTTGACACAAAAATATAACCATCATAATTCCATTCCTTGTCAACTTGCTGTACAGATCTTCAACGGGTGGTATATGTACAGATCTCCTCCACTGGGTGGCTCCAGTCCCCTAGTTCTTCAAAGTGGCGATCTCACCCCCTTGGCCTGGCAGGCTGTTCCTCTCCCTCTTGGGCATGGCAGCCCCACTCCCTCACTCTTGGGCAGCGGCTATGGCTCCATCTCACTGGCTCACATGAACAAGCAGCCCCACACTCCAGAACCAAGTTGGTGAAGGCCTGGCTCTTTGAAACCTAGGGGGCTGTGGTCATCCCACCCCCAAAGGCCATGGTCCTACCCTTTCAGGCTGAGGCAACTCTGCTTCCATTTCCTTGGTCTCGGCTTCTGTCGATTAATGCCGGAGGGCAACCCACTCCACCAGAAATCTTTCTGCCCAAAGGACACTTGGCTTTCTTGCTCCTTGGGCGGGCCAACCTGCTACTCCATTTTATGCCAGTCTTCTCTACCAATTAATGCCCGAAGGCAACCCACTCTGCCAGGAAGCCGCCTAACCAAAGGCATCAAGCTTTCTTCTCCATGGGCTGGTAAGGCTGTTGCTGTCTCACTCTAGTTCTCTGGGCTCTGCTTCTGCCGTCTCTCATGCCAGTCTCTTGCCGTCTGTCCTGTTGTATGCTGGGGTTTCTCTGCCAGGGTCTTCGGTCAAGGATGCACTCCACTCCTGTTTCCACACTTTAGGTATCTGTCAGAGCAGCACCCCACTCTCTCGGTACTATATTCTGTTCTGGTTACCTAGTGCTGCTCTGACAGGAATATACCACAAATGGGATCGCATGAACAAGAGTTTAGTCTTACACTTTGAAGGCTTTAAGTCCAAGTTCAAAGTGCCAGGCTCTAGGGGTTTGATGAAAGCCCCTCAACCTTAGGGTCCAGCTCTGCCTCCTACTCCTGGCCCACTGGAGCTAGAGGTGTTTTTTCACTCAGACAGCTGCTGGTTGCTGAGGCTGAGAAGCCCCAAGGTTGACAAGTAAAAGGCACAGTACTGATGTTACCAAACCACACGGCAGGCCATTAACTTAAGTCCATTGTAAATCCCAAGGTCAGCAGAGCATAGCAGTCTGCTGAGCAATGACATGGCTACACGCAGGGTCCAAGCATGCCACAGGCTAGAGACCATTCCCCAAGGGTTCTGCTTATATACAGGAAGCAGACCACATTCCCTAAGGCAGCTGCTCACAGTAGATTCCACCATGGAGTTGATTACCAATCTCATCATGGGAAATACTACATCCAGCTGCCCAACCACTCAACCAGGCCCAGCCAAGTTGACACAAAAACATAACCACCACACTATCTATATGGGATCAAATTGACAACAG
>NW_006922039.1:631357-632823 GCF_000298275.1 Orycteropus afer afer
CAGCACCTGGAACACTCCCTCCTTTATGTTAATTATGAAGAAATTTATTTCATCTAAGTCACATAGTTGGTTACTTGACTCCTAGAACAGAGTCAAGTATAAAAGTCAGTTTGTTGAACTCCGGAGCCAACCTCCCCCCACCAAAAAAACGAACAAACCCACTGCCATTGAATCAGTTCAGACTCATAGCAACCCTATAGGACAGAGTAGAATTGCCCCCTAAGGTTTCCAAGGCTATAAATCCTTAAGGATGCAAAGACTCATCTTTCTACTACAGAGTAGCTGGTGGGTTTGAACCACTGATCTTTTGGTTAGCAACCCAACGTTTCAACCACAGCACCACCAGAGGAATAGCTAAAGTTTATTTCTCTAAACTACACTGCTTTATGGTGCAACATAATTTTCTTGTTTCAACATGTATTGAGTAAGAATACTTACTCATATTTATCACTGTCTGAAGTACAAGGAACTTGAAGATGCTATTCATCCTATGCAATCCTACTTCCGTAGTGATACTGCTTCGGAAACCCAAGGAGGGGTCACTATGAGTCAGGGCAGACTCAATGGCACATAACAACAACAACAATTCATCCTATCAAGGATTTTTCAGTCTATTCAGAGACAGTATAATATGTATACACTTTGCCTTATGTGTTATATATATATTAAAAAAAAAAAAACAGTTGCCTGGAGTCAATATTAACTCACAACAATATTGTGTAAAGAGCATGAGGTTTGGACTCAGACATTAGTTTGAATCCTGGCTCTGTTACTTAACAGCTATATGTTCTTGGGAAACTCACTTTAACTTTGAACTTATTTTCTCAGCCTGCAAATAAGGATAATGATATTAATCTCAAAGGGTTTCTGTAAGGATTCAATGAAATGATGACTATGAGATGCTGAACCTAATGTCTGCAATGCGTTATATACTCAATAGAAGCTATTACTGCCATTACTATTACTGTTGTTATTATTGTTGTCGTTCCTTTCCTGGAATACATACTCCAGATATTTTCATAGCTGCATCCCTGACATCATACAATTATTTAAAACATTACTTCCTCAGAAAGTCACTATTTTATTACTATTTTGTGTCTATTAAAGGTCCTGGTGAAAGGAAGCAGAGTAGGCAAGAGGGATTCTCTAGAATATAACCATAGTAAATAACATGACCTGTAAGGATATCTAACTTTTCTTCATTATAATGGAAAATAATTCAGAAATATCTCTGTACATTTGCAGTCAGCCTCTCTAAGGGACAGAAAATTGAGAACGTTGTCTAAAAATAGTACTCTCGTTTTCTTTGGAATTGCTAGGAGCTCTGGTAGCATAGTGGCTAAGACACTTGCCTGCTAACCAGACGGCTGGCGGCTCAAACCCACCAGCCACTCCTCGGAAGGAAGGTTGGGCAATCCTACTTCCGTAGTGATAACTGCCTCGGAAACCCAAGGAGGGGTCGCTAT
>NW_006922039.1:636690-637615 GCF_000298275.1 Orycteropus afer afer
TTGTTCAGTTTCCATGTGTTTGCTCTTTTTCCATTGACTTTCCTACTGTTGATTTCTAATTTTATAGCACTGTGATTTGAGAAAATATTTTGCAGCATTTCATTGTTTTAAAATCTATTAAAGCTTGATTTATGGCCTAATGTATGCTTTATCATGGGGAATGTTCCATGTGCATTGGAAAAGATTGTATATTGTGCTGTTGTTGGGTGAAGTGCTCTGTAGATGTCTATAAGGTCAAGTTGGTTGATTGATAGTATTATTTAGTTCTTCTATATCTTTGTTGAGTTTCTTTCCAGTTGTTCTTTCATTGAAAATGGTGTATTCCTCCTTCTTTAGCAAGAAGTGACTGGGATCTTAAAATCTTGCAAGCTGCCATCTAGAAGCAACAATGGGTCTCTTCTCATCCAGAGCAAAGAAGAATGAAGAAATCCAAAAATTCATGGAAACAATTAGTCCTAACAACTGGTACACCATCTGATCTGCAGCCTATATGACTATGAGACCAGAACTAGATGGTGCCCAGCTACCACTGTCAACAACTTGGAAGGGGATATATGTAGGAGATTCTGGATAGAGAGGGAGAAAAATGTGGAACAAAACTCAAAATCATTTGGAGGAAAAAAGGGAGGGGGACCAGGTTTGCTGGTCTGATAGAGCTGAGTGGAACCATTGAGACTATGGCCCCTAGCTGCCCTTCAGGTCTGGAATTGAACACACACCTGTGGCTTCCAGCCAAACAAAAGACAAGCATATGAGTTGGACATTTACCTCAGGTAGATACACTCCTTGGAGAGAACAATCATGGGAGATAGAAGGGCTGCTTATGCACAGGGAGGCAGCTCAGCGGGCAGGAGTGCATGGAGGGATGGACACAGGGAAGAGGTAACTATCAGGAGGAAGTGGGAGGGGAGCTGTTGCATTGTGG
>NW_006922039.1:638440-639776 GCF_000298275.1 Orycteropus afer afer
GTTCCCTCTTTACAATCTGGTAAGCTCATTTTACTTTGGATACTTCTATAGCTGTGTTGGTTTCTGGGTTATGTCATCTTGTGTATTAATGGTCAGTTGTTGTTTGCTATTATTGGTTCTCTGTTCAAAAGGCTCCCTTTAGTATCTCTTGTAAGGTTGGTCTGGTTTTAACAAATTCCCTTAATTTCTGCTTATCTGGAAATCTGTTCTTTTCCCTATCACTTTGAGGGATGATTTTTCTGGATATATAAATCTTGATTGGAAATTTTTCTCTTCCAGGATTTTATATATACCATCCCTTTGCCTTCTCACCTGCATGGTTTCTGCTGAGAAATCTGAGCTTTGTCTTATTGGTTGCCTTCTGTAGTTAACTTTTCATTTTTCCTGTGCTGCTTTCAGTATTCTTTCTTTGTCTCTGGTTTTGTTGAGTTTGCTGATATGTCTTGTTGATTTTCTTTTGGGGTCTATCCTGTTTGGGGTTTGTTGGACTTCCTGAATGGATATATTCTCATTTTTCATCATATCAGGAAAGTTATCTTCCAACAAATCTTGGACAATTTTTCCATGTTTTTTTTTTTTTTTTTTAATCTTCCTGATCTGGAATTCCTATGACATGTAGGTTGTTCCTTTTGATGGTATCCCACATGAATCTTAGGTTTTCTTCATTTTGTTTTGATCTTTTTTTTCTGATTGATCCCTTTCCAAAGAAGTATTCAAGTATTTGTCTTCAATATCATTAAATCTGTCTTCCATTGATTCAATTCTACTCCTTTGCCCTTTCAATGTGTTATCTATTTCTGAAAATTTAGTTTTAATCTTCTGGATTTCTGTCTGTAGATTTTCTATCATTTCTAATTTTTCATTTATTTCATCATTTTTTCTTGTATTTTTTTTCTGAAATTGTTGTAAGGTTTTATCTGTGTTTTCCTGAATATTGTCAGTGTTGTCCTTGATCTGTCTCTAAATTCATTGAAGTATAATTCTTTTGAAATCCTTATCTGGGAGTTCCAATGCTGCTTCTTCCTCAATGATGTGTTCTGGGTCTGTATCCTGCTCCCTTGTTTCTACCACTTTACTTTCTTCTTTGTGTGAATTGTGATTGTCTGTTGTCTCCAAGACATTGTGACTTTGTTGTATTTATATTTAATTGATGATTGTAGGTTGGAGTGATTCACCCAAGATTTTCATTTTGTTTGTTTCTTTGTATCTGAGCAAGCAGGGTACTGTTCTCCTCTATTCACTTGTTAGCAGCACTTATGCACTCACCACTTGCCTTCTAGTGTGTGTGATAGAGAATGATAGTGGCTCCACAGATCTTTGTTGACTGTGAAGAGCA
>NW_006922039.1:640096-652586 GCF_000298275.1 Orycteropus afer afer
AAATAAATGAGAGAAAATATTTAAACAAATACTTTTAAAAGCCAAAATAAATAGGCATAGAAAAAGGGAAAAAAAGAGAATCCACAGTAACTGTGGAGGGGTTAATAAGAGAAAGAGGTAGAGTAGGAGAATAATGAACAAAAAAAATGGGAAAAATGCAAATAGAAAAACAAGGAATGAGGGGAACCACAAAAAAAGAAAAAAAAATGGAAACCAGGAACAGGGAAGAGAGAAAAAGCTGAAATCTAGAACCTGGGAAAGTAAGAAGAAAGAATAATAATAAAAAGGACAAAAACAAAAATTTTAAAATAGACAAAAGCAACTAAAAAAAAGGAAAACTATCTGAGCACAGTGGGGGAGGGCAACAAGGCTCTGTCAGAGCACACAGACTGGGATGGAATTCCTGCTAGCCCAGAAGGTGGGTGGGAGTGAGGGATGGCTGTACCTCCATTCACCAAGAGTGTTTGGGGTATAAGATTAAGATGGGGAATATCGGACCTTTCCAGTCTTCAGTGGCCACTATGTCCTTGCAGTCCCTGGCAAGTGGAGCCTATCTTTAGGTCCCTGGAATTTGAGAGAACACTGTCACTTCAAGCATCCAAAATGGTCAAACCACTTGCAAACATTCAAAATGGCTGTTCCCTCTGGGCAGACAAAATTCCTCAGCTCAGCCCATCTACCTCTGCAGTGCTTTCCCTTGTATTCACCAGCCACCAGTGCAGTCCTCCGTGTAACCCCTGGCTAGCAGGACCAATTTTTATGTTAATTCTTAGGTCCTAACACCACTTGGCAATACCTAAGCTGTCTGTGCTTTCAGGATCACTGAAAGACCGCAGCTTTATATGTCTCCTTTTTTGTGTGTTTTCATGAAGGTTCTTCTACTAGTTAGAGTTTAGTCCACTTCTGTATCCTTCCATTCAAAGCTCTGGGTTCCAGGATTACATTCTGCATCTGTGTTAATTGGTTCCCCTTTTCTTTGTTAAAGAAGGTCTGTGTAGTTTGTCTGCCTATTCCGCCATCTTACCGGAACTCCCACAATAACATTTTTACTAAAACTGTTCTTTGTTCATGTAATTTAGAAACTTTTATTAATCAATGTTAAACTGATTTCTTTACCATAGTACTTCTTATAAATTTTAATACTTCATGAATATTCAAGAGTATATTTAATATGAACTTCCCCAAATGCCTTTGACTGTAGCCACTGTGCATTTAGCATCTCACAGGATTTGTGTAGGGAAAAACCAATGCAGCCATACTTTAAATGTCACATTTATACCACTATTGGCTTTTCATAATATTACCTCTCATTTTTTAGGCTTTAATATGTTCTAGTTTCTTTATTAAATCCTTTAGATAGTTTATATTATTTCATCTTCATAACAGCATTATGGAACCTTGTTAAAATCCACCAGCTAATCTGTGGCAGGAATTTACAATTTATTTGCTAAGGTCTGCCCAAATACTAGTAAAAGGACATGGTAGGAATCAAACTCTGGCCCATATGACTACAAAGGCCTTGTTTTCAGCAACTAACCCACATTGACTCCACAAACTAATATAATGTATTCCTGAATATGATGGACTAATTAACTACCTCCTTGGTTATAGATTGCAATAGTGATTTAGAATTTTCCATGGGGCAACAATCTATCACCACCTTTATTACTCCTTGACAGGATACCTCTAGAAATATTTCCTTTAATTTGTTGATGTTTCTGGATTAATATTGACAATACAAACAATATTTAAGTAAAATAAAGCTAAAGGTAGAAAATTCTTACATATTTGTTCCTCTGAAGTCAGTAGAGCACTTAGTGAAACAGAAAAGGCTATCATTAGAAATTCTCAAGTCAGTGTTATCAATTTTTCTTTTAGTGTATGTTTAAAGCCCTCATATTCCTCTGAATTCAGTACAAGTATGCATATACCTTTTATAAACATGATACAGCTGGAAAGCAGATGCCTATGGTATGTGAAATATATCCTAAAAGCTATATTTTTCAACAAGTATAAGAATAGGGAAATTATTATTTTTTTAGTCTATTTTGTTTATTTCTGTAACAACAGTACATTGAACAGTATCTGGTAACAGAGGTGTTGTTGCTGTTAGGTGCCATTAAGACAGCTCCGACTCATAGTGACCCTATGTACAACAGAACAAAACACTGCCTGATCCTGCATGAACCTCACAATATTTGCTATACCTGAGCTCATTGTGGTAGCCACTATGTCAAACAATCTCATTGAGGGTCTTCCCATTTTTCTCTGACCCTCCACTTTACCAAGCATGATATCCTTCTCCAGGGAATGGTCCCTTCTAACAACATGACCAAAGTAGGTGAGACAAAGTCTGTCCATTCTAGCTTCGAAGGAACATTCTGGCTGCACTTCCTCCAGGACAGATTTGTTAGTTCCTGCGTCAGTCCATGGTACATTGAGTATTAATCGCCAACATCACAGTTCAAGAGCATCAACTCTCCTTCCATCATCCTTATTCATCTTCCAGCTTTCAGATGCCTATGAGGTGATTGAAAACATGATTGCCTGGATTAGGTACACCTTAGTCTTCAAAGGGACATCTTTGCTCTTCAGCACTTTAAATTAGATGCAGCAGATTTCCCCAGTGCAATATGTCACCTGATGTCTTGACTGCTGCTTCCATTGGTGTTGATTGTGGAACCAAATAATATGCAATCTTTTACAACTTCAATCTTTTCTACATTTATTGTGATGCTCCTTATTGGTCCACTTGTGAGGATGTTTGTTTTCTTTCTGTTGAGGTGTAATCCATACTGCAGACTGTAGTCTTTAATCTTCATCAGTAAGTGCTTCAAGTCATCTTCACTTTCAACAAGCAAGATTGTGTCATCTGCATATCACAAGCTGTTAATGAGTCTTCCTCCAATCCTGATGCCATGTTCTTCTTCATATAGTCCAGCTTCTCAGATTATTTGCTCAGCATTCAGATTGAATAAGTATGGTGAAATGATACAACCATGATGTACTCCCTTCCTGATTTTAAACCATGCAGTATCCCCTTCTGTTCCAGTGACAGCTCCTGGTCTATGTACAGGTTTCTCATGAGTACAATGAAGTGTTCTGGAATTCCCATTCTTCTCAATGTTACCCATAATTTGTTATGATCCACATAGTAAAATGCTTTTTCATAGTCAATAAAATACAAGTAAACATCTTTCTCATATTCTTTGCTTTGAGCCAAGATCCATCTGACATCAGCAATGTACCACAGCCTCTTCTAAATCCAGCTTGTTTCTGGAAGTTCCCTGTCAATATACTGCTGCAACCCTTTTTGAATTATCTTCAACAAGATTTTACTTGCGTATAATATTAATAATATTGTTTGATAATTTCCACATTCTGTGAGATCACCTTTCTATGGAATGGGTACAAATATGAATCTCTTCCAGTCAGTTGGCCAGGTAGCTGTCTTCTAAATTTCTTGGCATAGATGAGTAACTGCTTCCAGTGCGACATCTGTTTGTTGAAAAATCACAATGGGTCAATTCCTGGAGCCTTGTTCTACACCAGTTCCTTCAGTGAAGCTTCAACTTCTTCCTTCAGTACCATTGATTCTTGATCATATGCCACTTTCTGAAATAGATGAACATGGACCAATTCTAACAATTCTTTTTGGTACAGTGACTGTGTATTCCTTCCATCTTTTTTGATATTTCCTGCATCATTCAATATTTGGCCATAGAATCTTTTAATATTGTAACTCGAGGCTTGAATTTTTTCTTCAGTTCTTTCAGCTAGAGAAATGCTAAGCGTGTTCTTTCCTTTCAGGTGTCTGACTCCAGGTCTTTGCACACTTCATTATAATAATTGGCTTTTTGTTCTCGAGCTCCTCTTTGAAATCTCCTGTTCAGCTCTTTTATCTTGTCATTTCTTCCATTTGCTTTATCTACTCTCCTTTCAAGTTAAAGTTTCAGAGTGTCTTCTGACATCCATTTTGGTCTTTTCTTCCTTTCCTGTCTTTTTACTGATCTTTTGCTTTCTTCATGAATGATGGTCTTGATATCATCCCACAATTTCTCTGTTTTTTGGTCATTTATGTGTAATGCATCAAATCTATTCTTTAGATGGTCTCTAAGTTCAGGTGGGATGTAATCGAGGTCATATTTTGGCTCTCATGGACTTCTCTTAATTGTCTTCAGCTTCAACTTGAACTTGCATATGAGCACTGTTCCACAGTCAGCTCCTGGCCTTGTGTTGGCTGAAGATATTGAGCTTCTCTATTGCCTCTTTCCACAGATGTAGTCAATCTGATTCCTCTGTCGTCCATCTGGTGAGGTCCACTTGTATAGCCACCATTTATGTTGCTGAAAAGGGGTATTAGCAATGAATAGGTTGTTGGCCATGCAGAATTCTATTATGTGATCTCCAGTCATTTCTATCGCCAATGCCATATTGTCCAATTACCAGTGATTCTTTTGTTTCTGACATTTTCATTCTGATCACCAGTGATAATGAACACATCTTGATTACATGTTTGTTCAATTTCACACTGCAGAAGTTGGTAAAAATCTTCCATGTCCTCATCTTTGGCTTTGGTGGTGAGTGGATAAATCTGAATAATAGTGGTATTGACTGGTCTTCCTTGTAGGTACATGTATGTTATCCTATCTCTGACCACATTGTACTTCAGGATAGATCTTTAAACAGGCTTTGTGATGATGAATGCCATGCCATTCCTCTTCAAAAATTTTTCATCTCCAGCATAGTAAGTAGATCATGTGGTCATCTAATTAAAAATGGCCCAAACCACTCCATTTCAACTCACTAATGCTGAGGATATTGATCTTTATGCATTCTATTTCATGTGTGACAATTTTCAATTTTCCTAGATTCATACTTCACATGAAATACAAATACCAGTACATAGTACACAGTATATAGATAGACCAGGAGGCTGTCATTCAAACAGAACAAGGGGACAGTGCATGGTTTAATATCAAGAAGGGACTGTGTCAGGCTTGTATCCTTTCACCATACTTATTCAATCTGTATGCTGAGCAAATAATCTGAGAAGCTGGACTATATGAAGAAGAACATGGCATCAGGATCGGAGGAAGAATAATTAGCAATCTGCAATACTCTCATGACACAACTTTGCTTGCTGAAAATGAAGATGACTTGAAGCACTTACTGATAAAGATTGAAGAATACAGTGTGCAGTATGGATTACATCTCAATATAAAGAAAACAAAAATCCTCACAACTGGACCTAGAAGCAGCATCATGATAAACAGAGAGAAGATTGAAGTTGTGAGACTTGCAGCTCCTTGTTTCTACAATCGATGCCAATGGAAGCAGCAATCAGGACATCAGAGGACGTATAGCACTGGGCAAATCAGCTGCAAAGGACCTCTTTCAAGTGCTGAAGAACAAAGATGTCTCCTTGAGGACTAAGGTGCGTCTGACATAAGCCATGGTATTTTCAATTGCCTCATATGCATTTGAGAGCTGGACAATGAATAAAGAAGACCAATGAAGAACTGATGATTTTGAGTTGTTGTGCTGGTGAAGAATGCTGAAAGTACATGGACTGCTAAAAGAACTGACAAGTCTGTCTTGGAGGAAGTGCAGCCAGAATGCTCCCTGGAAATGAGAATGGCTAGACTTCATCTCAACTACTTTGGTCCTGTTATCAGAAGGAGCCATTCCCTGAAGAAGGATGTCATGCTTGGTAAGGTGGAGTGTCATCGAAAGAGGAGAAGGCCATCAACTAGATGGATTGACGCAGTGGCTGTGGCAATGGGCTCATGATCCTGGCATAGCAGGCTTCATGGAGCTGGCGCAGGATTGGGTGGTGTTTCTTACTGCTGTGCATAGGGTAGCTATGAGTCAGACAGGACTCGGGGGCACCTAACAACAATACTTCATATGTTCCATGTTCCAACTATTAATGAGTGTTTTCAACTGCTTCTTCCCATTTTGAGTCTGGTGACATCAGCAAATGGAGGTTCCAAACCTTTTATTCCATCTTCCTCATTAAGGTGGACTGTACTCTGAGGAAGCAGCTCTTCCCCAGTCATATTTTGAGTGCCTTCTGACCTGAGTGGCTCATCTTTCAGCACTATATCATATACTGTTTCAGGAGTTTTCATAAAGTTTTTTGGTAATATATCCTACAGTACTTCCATGCTATTTGTAAGATTTTCACTGGCCAATTCTTTGAGAAGTGGATGACCCCTTCCTTCTTCCAAGTTTGTCTTAGTCTAGAAGCTTCACTGAAACCTGTCCACCATGAGTGATCCTACAATTATTTTAAAATACTGGTGTCATAAGAATGTAGAAGTAATTGAAGAAATTATAATGAATTAAAATAATAAATTAAAAATTTCTCAGACTGAGATAAATTTTAAATAAACAATTTGTGCTTGTTTTTTGGGGGGTTGTCATTATTATTTTTTGCTGTGTTTTGTTTGAAGTGAAGGTTGTGGATAAGAGTCTTTCTTTTCCCTCATTCAGACTTATTATTGATTTTAAAGGAATCTTGAAGATCATCTTTTAAGCACACAACCTGAAAAATAAATAAAGTCCACACTTATGAGGAAGTAAAGTGATATACCCAAGATTATTCAGGAAATCATCTCCTCTCCTAATATTTTTTCTTTCCTTTAACCCTCTCTGTAGCCTTAATTATACACTGTTGTTGTTGTTGTTATGTGCCACCAAGTAGGACCCGACTTATAGCGACCCCTCCTTGGGTTTCCGAGGCACTATCACTAGGGAAGTAGATTGCCCCATCTTCCTTCCGAGGAGTGGCTGGTGGGTTTGAACCACCAGCCTTCTGGTTAACAGTCAAGTGCCTGAGGCACTACACTACCAGAACTCCCAATTATACACTAAATGACTCTTATTTATCACTTCAAAATATTTCTACCTCTGTACTACTATTTAGTGGTATTATTCAATATCAAGTCCATATACTTAATTTTAAAGTCTTTGCAAAGGAAGACCTTTTTTGATTCCTATTTGCATCTCCACATACATACATGATGATTATTAACTGAATAAAATTATCAAAATTTTCAAAATAATGAAGAAGAGGTGCTATATTTATTTTTAATAAATATGGCTTTCCCGACAGCATTATCTTGCCACTTCTCCAATTCTATTCTTATTCCTATTGAAAATAAGACTACATAACCTATGTGGAAACTGCTTTTCTATTGAAATACTTCTTCATGATGCTCTAGTGTAGTGGGTAAGACATTTGGCTGCTAACTAGAAGGTTGGTGATTCAAACCTACCAGGTGCTCTGTGGGAGTAAGATGAGACAATCTACTTCCATAAATACTTACAACCTTGGAAACTCAATGGGGGTTGCTATGAGTTGGAATTGACTCAATGGCAGAAGGGTATTTTATTATTATTATTATTATATATATAGAAAGTAAGAGACCTTTTTAAGAAGAATGTATTAATTTTTAAAAAAAATTTCAAGGGGAGCATATTAAATGTTCAAAATATGTAAATTTATAGATACAAAGAGCAGATTAGTAGTTGTCTAAGTTTGGGAGGGAGCAAAGTGAGACTAACAGCTAAAGGGTATGAGATTCACTTTTTGCATGAAAATGATGCAAAGGTAGATTATGATGATAGTTACACAACTGTAAATTAAAAAAAATGAATTGTATATTTTAAACAGGTGGACTTTATGCTATGTAAATTATATTTCAATACAAATGTTAAAAATGGAAGTAAATGATCTATAGGAAAAGAGATCACTGGCAAAGCTTAAAGGTCTTTAGGTCACATGATTTAAAATGTATACTTAAGATACTTTATATCAGAAAGCTACAATATTAAAAGCATGAAAATAGAAGCAGTGAAAACAATGCTTTAGAGCATAGTAAATCACATCTTGGTTCAATTTCCAGCTCCATAGCTTGTTTGCTATGTGACAAGTTATTTAACCACCCTAACTCTCCATTTTCTACAATGCCTATTTCAGAGGGTTGTTATAAATATTAAATTACATGCTGCATGTTAAGTGCTTACTGCTTCTTGTCATTCTTTCTCCATTTGTTTTTATTTTATAGTATTTCCAACTCCAGATTTTAGTCTCTACTTCTACCATCATGACCACCTTTGTTCTTTTCTTCATCTGGAAAATCTGTGTACTCCCACCTCAAACTTTTAATTTCTAATTTCATAAACATTCCCAATTTTGCTTTTCTTTTCTTCATGTGGTAATGTTGCACATATCTATCTTCATTCTACTATATCTTACATGCATTAAGAATGTAAGGTCTAAAGACAAAGGTCCTGAATTTGAGTCCTATTTCTAATATTATTAACTGAACTTGAGTGACTAACGTCTCTTGACATAGTATCTTCATCTTTAAAACTGAGTTAGAAAGAATATTAATAAGCTTACATATATTTTGTATGTATGTAATGCTGAGGACCTAAACCAAAACTAGTGTCAATTCTGACTCATAGCAACCTTATAGGACAGAGTAGATTTGTCCTATAGTGTTTCCAAGGCTGTAAATCTTTACAGAAACAGACTGCCTCATCTTTCTCCTGCAGAGTGGCTGGTGGGTTTGAACTGCTGACCTTTTGGTTAGCAGTCCAATTCTTTAACTTCAGTGCCTCCAGGGCTCCTCCTAAGGACATAATCTGATAAATACCAGATTCAGAATAATTATTGGATATTAACAATAATTAATCAGTCTATTATTTTTATAAGAATTTTCAATTTATATAAGCAGAAAAATCGGGGTATAGGTTGTATTTTTCACTAAAGATTCACATTCCTCCTCTTCACCAATCTATTTCTTTCTACAATTGATCCCTATTTATAATATATAACCCTTATCTTCTTACCTTTATTTCTTTATCATGGTTTAACGCAGCTGGCCTTGACAAGATCTCATATTCTGCACTTATTCAATACTTAAAAATAAGGAATCAGAAAACCATCTCTGCAGTCAGTGATTTTCTTTTGCAGTGGAGTAGTTCATAAATTGTTTCTATTAAATTTCCTGGTCTAAAAGGTACAGAGTAGGCAATGGGGATTCTCTAGAATACATCCAGAGTATATAATATGACCTCTAAGAATATCTAAATATTCTTGATTTCAATGAAAAATAATTCAGAAATATTTTTGTATATTTGCAGTTAACCCCTCGAAGGGACAGGAAATTTTTGTTTGGAAAACAGAATGGGTATTTCCAAGTTTTCATAGACTAATAAAATGCGTTCTCTAGTGCAAACTAAGGCAATATTTTGGTTAAGTATTATAGTAAATGATAGCTGTTCAGAGAAACTCAATTGCTATTTTTTTGTTGTTTTTGTTACTTGCAGTCGTCGTAGTGCCCAGGGCAAAGTTACAAAAGGCTCACAACCATTACCGGCTATAATAAACCAACATTTCCATTATATCATGACCCTTTTCTCAACAGAAGTAAAATATTTTGAAACAGAATTGGTGTTTTACGTAGATCTTTACTATTCATGACCTGCTATGTAGATTAAGCAGCAAATTTGTGTTTGCCTTTGGAAAGCATGAATATTACATTAAGGTCCTATAGGTTTCTTTTTTTTCCCTTCAGCTTCACTCCTTCCTGACTTTTAGTGGCCTGGCATGCATCACTGTCACTTTTACATTAGTGCTGCTACCATGAGCATTTATGCTAATTTAGTATATGTGCCAAAGTTATTACAGTTAGCTTCTGAACTGAGAATTAAACCTCATAAAGTCAGCTAACTGTGTAGAATATTTCAATATATCACTGTCGATGAATCTTAAAGATTATAGCCTCCTTAGGACACTGATTATCTCAAAAAATTATGAGACCTTTTTTTACATAAGCTGGACACGTGCCCCTATAATATTCTTGAGATTATCAATCAAATGCACAACATTTTCCACGGGAAGTTGTTAGTGTGCCTTATATTTGTGCCTTCTAACATATAACTGATATTTAGATATGTGTTCAGGTAACGTCAGATAGCTATGAACTTTGTGAATGCCAAATGCTACCTTCTTTTGTAAAAATCAGAGGTAACAATAGATTTTGTATGTGACAGATATTTATCTGTATCTAAAGCTGTATTTTGGTATATGTTTTCATTTATTTATGTGTGTTATACAAATTTTGTACAAAGTTAGACATGTATAATAAATAATTAGCTTTTTTATTCTTAAAGTGGAATTTATTGACTTTATTTTCATTTAAGCTCCAATATATGTATATGTGTGTGTATATCTTTAAACATTTACTTGTATTTTATTTGTATATATTTTCATTAAAAAAAAAGTCCTGAGTAACACTAATTTAACTTGTTGGGTAATTAATCAATGGCAGACAAGCATTTATATGACTAGATGGCAGTGGGTTAGTGTTTTGAGGGTGATTTTTTTTCTATTGATTGTAGAAAGAAAGTTGGACCTGTAACTTCAACACATATTTTTTTTTTCCTTTAACTTCGGTGATTTACAATAATATCAAGTTATGATTTTAAACTCATCTCTATAGAAACTGATTAAGTATTAGCAGAAGAGTATAAAATATTTTACATTTACAATTAATTTAAATATTAAAATAATTCCAAGGAGGAAGTAAGACTAAAGTTGAAGGAAAAAAAACAAACAAACATGTATCTCTCTTAAAATAGATGAAATGGTATATTGTGTTTAATATTGTGTATAAGATAGATTGCCAAGGGTTTTATGGAGATTTAAATACTTAATATATACAAAGAGGTGATAGTACCTCTATTTCAGAGTTGAAGAATCTCATACTCTGAGATTTGAAGCAACTTGCCCAAGATTATGCAGCTAGCAAATGGTAGAGTGGTGTTTAAATGCAAGTAGTTTGATTCCTGAGGCCTGCTCTTCTACACATTATACTACCTCCTAGAACATATTCATTTACTGAATACTAAAAAAGAAGTCAGACAACTGTAGGAACAAACTGTGCCTAAGAAGAGTGCTGCCTTTAGACGTGATGATCAATACGTCAGCTTGCATTCCAAGGGACAACTACCATAAAGTAACAATTCAGTAATAAAAAATATTTTTCCACTATGAGGTCAGTTTTGTGAGAAATCAATTTTTTTAAATAATTGGATTAATGTAATTATTTCTTTAATTGGTTTTTCAAATATTTCTTATATTCCCCAAAACATACTTACATTTTTTAATTAGAATTCATTTAAGGCACACACAAGCAAAGTAGAAGAAAGAACTCCTTGAAGAAAATAAAATTATTTCATGATCAAAAATCCAGACACATCCTATTCTTCTCTGTCAAATAGGTGAAAGACTTATCTTTTGGGGTATTTCCAAGTCGCAACTTTTCTATAATGGTTCCTTGACTCTCTTAGAGACTATTAGTCAATACTTCCTTGTATCAGAAACCAAATTTTTGTACTTTCTATGCATTGAAATTATGTTTTCTTGTTTGTCTCAGTAAATAAATTGTGGGTCTTACAAAGCAGGAATTGAATGTTTATTCATTTCTGTATCCCACCACAAAGTATAATGCTCAACAAGTAGGAAGTACTTAATAACTATGTGTTTAATAAAGAGACAGAAAGAGCCATTGCTGAATTCAGAGTCTGCTCTTATATGGCATTTGAATCTGGGGGAAAAAAAAAATCTAAGCTCTGCTAAAACATATCAGACTTCAAGAAAATTGAGTAACTTTCAACTGAATGGTTATAAAAGAATTCATGAAAATGACAATTTTTATAAAAAATTAGGACATTATAGATAGCCAAGTTATTGCCAAGCTAAACATGATTATTTTGTTCCTTCCCCATCTCCTGACTAATATATACATAATAAGAATGTATTTAAGAAATTTCTACATATCTAACTGCTATTCCCACACATACCAAAATGGCTTGATTTTTGGTAGAAATAAAATGTCAGAATGAAGGGCATTGGTACTCAAATATATTCTTATTGTTGTTAGGTGCTGTTAAGCCAGTTTTGATTCATAGCAACCCTATGAACAACAACAAAATATTGCCTGGTCCTGCTCCAGCCCCACAACTGTTATTATGCTTGAGCCCTTTTCCAACCACTGTGTCAATCCATCTCCTTGAGGAATTTGCCTTTTTTCACTGACCTTTACCAAGCATGGTATCCTTCTCCAGGGACTGGTCCCTCCTCATAACATGACCAAATTATGAGAAATAATCTCTGGTCACTATCATTTCTGAGGAAGAGCATTGTGACTGGACTTCTTCCAAAACAGATAGAGTCCTTCTTCTGACAGTCCATGGTATATTCAGTATTCTTTGCAACATAAAATTCAAACGCATCAATTCTTCTGCAATCTTCCTTATTCGTTGTCCAGCTTTCACGTGCATATGAGGCTATTGAAAAGTCAATGGCTTGAGTGAGACCAACCTTAGTCTTCAAAGTGACATTTTTGCCCTTCAACACTAAAGAAGTCTTTTACAGCAGATTTGTCCAATGCAATAAATTGTGAGGATT
>NW_006922039.1:653171-654836 GCF_000298275.1 Orycteropus afer afer
AACAGTTTTTTAATTATCTTCAGCAAAATTTTACTTGAACATGATATTAGTGATATTGCCCAATAATTTCCACATTCTATTGGATCACCTTTCTTTGGAATGGGCACTAGCATGGATCTCTTCCAATTGCTTGGTCGGGTAGCTGTCTTCCAAATTTTTTGGCTTAGACAAGTGAGCACCTCCTGGGTTGCATACATTTGTTGAAACATCTCTGTGGGTATTCCGTCAATTTCTGGAGGCTTGCTTTTCATGAATTCCTTCAGTGCAGCTTGGACTTCTTCCTTCCATACTATTAGTTCTTGGTCATTTCCTATCTTCTGAAATGGTCGAACATCAACCAATTCTTTTTGGTGCACTGACTCTGTATTCCTTCCATCTCCTTTTGATGCTTCCTGCATTGTTCAATATTTTTTGTTCATAGCATCCTTCAATATTGCAACCTGTGGCATGAATTTTTTCTTCAGTTCCTTCAGGTTGAGAAATGTTGAACATGTTCTTCCCTTTTGATTTTATAATTCCAGATCTTTGCACATTTCATTATAATACTTTGTCTTTTTGAGGTGGCCTTTGAAATCTTCACGTCATATCTTTTACTTCATGATTTCTTTCATTCACTTTAGCGAATGTTTCAGTCTCTTTTGACATTCATTTTTGTCTTTTCTTTCTTTCCTGTGTTTTTAATGACCTTTTGCTTTCTTCATGGATGATGGTCTTAATTTCATCCCACAACTCATCTGGTCTTCAGTCACTGGTGTTCAGTTCATTAAATCTAGTCTTCAGATAGTCCCTAAATTCAGGTGAGATATTCTCAAGGTCATATATTGGTTCTTGTGAACTTGTTTTAATTTTCTTCACCTTCAACTTAAACTTGCATATGAGCAATTGATGGTCTGCTCCACATTTGGCCCTTGACCTTGTTCTGACTGAAAATATTGAGCTTCTCCATCTCCTTCTACAGCTGTAGTTGATTAGATTCCTGTGTATTCCATCTGGCAAAGTTCACCATTTATATGGTTGAAAAATGGTATTTGCAATGAATAAGTTATTGCTCTTGCAAAATTCTATCATGAGATCTCTGGCATCATTTCCATTACTAAGGCCATTCTTTCCAACTACTGGTTGTTTTTCTTTGTTTCCAACTTTGATATCACAAGTAATTATCAATACTTCTTGATTACATGTTTTGTCAGTTTCTGAGTGCAGAAGTTGGTAAAAAATATTCAATTCTTTTATCTTTGGCTTTAGTGGTTGGTGCATAAATTTGAATAATAGTAGCATCAACTGGTCTTCCTTACAGGCATATGTATATTATGCTATCACTGACAGCACTGTACTTCAGGATAGATCGTGAGGTGTTCGTTTTTGTGATGAATGCCACACCATTCTTCTATTTGTCATTTTCAGAATAATAGAACATACAATTGTTTTATTCAAAATGGCCAATACCATTTCCATTTTAGCTAACTATTGCTTAAATGTTGATTTTTATGCATTTCATTTTTGAAAACTTTCAATTTTCTTAGATTCATACTTTGTACATCCCACGTTCTGATTATTAGTGAATGTTTGCAGCTTGTCTTGTTTTGAGTCATGCAACAACAGCAAATAAAGGTTCCAAAAGCTTCACTCCATCCATGTCATTAAGGTCAACTCTACTTTGAGGAG
>NW_006922039.1:656111-660820 GCF_000298275.1 Orycteropus afer afer
ATCATGGGGAATAACTACCACCAGCAGCCCAGCCACTCAACCAGGCCCAGCCAAGTTGACACACAAACATAACTACCACAGGTATATTCTAGAAACTCCTAACAAAGCCTCAAAATAGAAAAATCAACAACTCTAGTTGGAGAAGTTAACACTCCTCTCAGCAACTGATACGTTAAATAGACAGCATATTAGTAGAGAGACATAAAATCTAGGAGCCCTGGAGGGTTGGGCACTGTGTAAGGCAGAAGTTGGGTGTTTTGGGGGTGCCCTGGGATCAAGGTGGGTAAGCAGTAAGCCAGGGGCTGCAGAAGGCAGAAGGCAGGTGTTTTTGGAGTGTCCCAGGGGAAGGCTAGGTAAGCGAGCAGGGCATGGCAGGTGGGTGTTGGACAGCTAATGGAGACCAGGAAGTGAGTGGAGCCATTTGGAACAACTAAGGGAGACAAACTTGTTTGTTGTTTGTCATACTGTCATGGCTTGTGTGTTGCTGTGAAGCTGAAGCTATGCCACCAGGTTTCAAATGCCAGGAGGGTGATCCATGGCGGATAGGTTTCAGCAAAACTTCCAGACTAAGACAGACTTGAAAGAAGGAGGAGGTCATCCACTTCTCAAAGAATTAGCCAGTGAAAACTTTATTTATAACAGTGAAAAACTGATATATTACTAGAAAACATTATGAATAGCCCTGAAACATTGTCTGATATAGTGCCAGAGGATGAACCCCTCAGGTCAGAAGGTACTCAATACATGAATGGGGAAGAACTGCCTCCTCAGAAAAGAGTCAAACTTAATGATATGGATAGAGTAAAACTTTTGGGACTTCCATCTGCTGATGTGGCACATCTCAAGATGAGAAGAAATATCTGCAAATATTCATTAATAATCAAATCATGGAATGTACAAAGTATGAATCTAGGAAAATTGGAAGTTGTCAAAAATGAAAATAGAATACATAAAGAACCATATCCTAAGCATGAGTGAGCTGAAAGGGACTGGTTTTGGTCATTTTGAATCAGACAATCATATGATCTATTATGCCAGGAATGACAAATTGAAAAGGAATGGTGTGGCATTCATCATCACAAAGAATGTATCAAGATCTATCCTGACCTACAATTATGTCAGTGATGGATAGTAACAATATACCTATAAGAAGACCAGTTAATACTACTATTATTCAAACTTATACATGAATCACCGAAGCCAAAGATGAGGAAATTGAAGGTTTTTACCAACTTCTGCAGTCTGAAATTGACCAAACATGCAATCAAAATATATTTATTATTACTGGTGATTGCAATGCAAAAGTTGGAAACAAAGAAGAATCACCAGTAGTTGGAAAATATGGTCTTGGTGACAGAAATAAAGCTGGAGATTGCATGACAAAATTTTACAAGACCAAAGAGTTATTTGTTGAAAATACTTTTTTTCAACAACACAAACAGTGGCTATACTGGTGGGTTTCACCAGACGGAGTACACAGGAATCAGTTTGACTACTTGTGTGACAAGAGGTGATGGAGATGCTCAGTATCTTCTGCCAAAACAAGGCCAGGAGCTGGTTGTGGAATAGACCATCAACTGCTCATATACACGTTCAAGTTGCAGCTGAAGACAATTAAAAGAAGTCCAAGAGAGCCAAAATATGACCTTGATTATATCTCTCCTGAGTTGAGAGAACATCTAAGGAATATATCTGATACACTGAACACCAGTGACTGAAAACCAGAGGAATTGTGGGATGACTTCAAGAACATCATTCATGAAGAAAGCAAAAGGTCACTAAAAAGACAGGAAAGGAAGAAAATACCAAAATGGATGTCAGAAGAGACTCTGAGTCATGCCCTTGAATAGAGAGTAGCTAAAGCAAATTGAAGAAATGACAAGATAAAAGAGCTGAACAGAAGATTCCAAAGAGCAGCTCAAGAAGAGAAGGTCAATTATTATAATGAACTGTGCAAAGACCTGGAGTTAGAAAGCCAAAATGGAAGAACATGCTTAGCATTCCTCAGGCTGAAAGAACTGAGGGAAAAATGTAAACCTCGAGTTGCAATATTGAAAGATTCTATGGGCAATATATTGAATGATGCAGGAAACATCAAAAGAAGATGGAAGGAATAGAGAGTCACTGAACCAAAAATAACTGGTAGATCTTCATCCATTTAAGGAGATGGTATATGGTCAAGAATCAATGGTATTGGGGAGTGAAACTAAATGTACACGAAATGTTGAATGTAAATCAAACTCTGCTCTGTAAACTTGTACCTAAAGCACAATTTAAAAAAAAAAAAAAGAAAAGATTTTTAGCTTTAAGAGTGTCCCTTTGTAAAGCAAACCCTCTTAAGTGGGTCCTGTCTTAAATACTGACTGGCTAACAGATAATGCAGTATTGAAATCTGGCCCTGAATGAGTGGAGCACAGACTAGGAACCTGGTGATAGTTCTGAAAAGGGAGGTTAAAAGATTCCAAAAGCAAAAAATAAAAATAAAAATAAAAACAATGGTATTGAAGGAAGAAGCTGAAGTTGCACTGAAGGAATTGGTGAAGAACAAGGATCCAGGAATTGACAAAATACCCATTGAGTCATTGAGATGTTTCAACAAATGGATGCCATGCTGAAGACACTCACTCAGCTATGCCAACAGATTTGGAAGACAGCTACCTGGCCAACTGACAGGAAGAGAACCATATTTGTATCCATTCCAAAGAAAAGTGATCCCACAGAATGTGGAAATTATCAAACAATATCATAAACATCACACGCAAGTAAAATATTGACACAGATAATTCAAAAATGATTGTACTAGTATATTGAAAAAACTTCCAGAAATGCAAACTGGATTCAGAAGATGATTTGGAATGAGGAATATCATTAGTGATGTCAGATGGATCTTGGCTGAAAGTGAAGAATACCAGAAAGATTTTAATTGTGCTTTATTGACTATGCAAAGGCATTTGATTGTGTGGATCATAAAAAATTTTGGATAACATTGAGAACGGGAGTTCCAGAACAGTTAATTGTACTCATGAGGAACCTGTATATAGACCAGGAGGCTGTCGTTGGAACAGAGCAAGGGGATACTGCATGGTTTAAAATCAGGAAGGGAGTATGTCAGAGTTGTATCCATTCACGTTACTTATTCACTCTGTATGTATGCTGAACAAATAATCCAAGAAGCTGAACTATATGAAGAACAACACAGCATCAGGATTGGTAGAAGGCTCGTTAACCTGCGATACACTGACAACATAACTTTTACCTTTTGAAAGTGAGGATGACTTGGAGCAGTTACTGTTGAAGATTAAAGACTTCAGTCTGCAGTATGGATTACACTTCAATATAAAGAAAACAAAAGCCCTCACAACTTGAGCAATAAGCAGAATCATGATAAATGGAGAAAAAAGATTGAAGTTGTCAAAGACTTCATATTACTTGGTTCTACAATCAACATGAATGGAAGCAGCAGTCAAGACATCAGATGACATACTGTACTGGGGAAATCTGTTGCAAAAGAACTTTTTCAAGTGCTGAAGAGCAAAGATGTCTCCTTGAAGACTAAGGTGTGCCTAACCCAAGCCATGATATTTTCAATCACCTCATATGCATATGAGAGCTGGACAATGAGTAAGGAAGACCAAAGAAGAGCTGATGCTTTTGAGTTCTGGTGTTGGCAAAGAATACTGAGAGTACCATGGACTGCTAAAAGAACTAACAGGTCTGTCCTAGAAGAAGTGCAGCCAGGATGGTCCTTGGAGGTGAGAATGGCCATACTTTGTCTCACCTACTTTGGTCATGTAGTCAGAAGGGACCATTCTCTGGAAAAGCATATCATGCTTAGTAAAGTGCAGGGTCAATGGAAAAGGGGAAAGCCCTCAAGGAAATGGATTGACACAATGGCTGCCATAGTGGGCTCAGGTATAGCAGGGATCGTGAGGCTGGCACAGGACCAGACAGTGTTTCATCCTATTGTACATAAGGTCTCTATGTGTGGGAGATGACTCAATGGCACCTAACAACAACAACAGGAGCCCTGGTAGTGCAGTGATTAATGTGCTCAGCTGCTAACTGAAAGGTCAGCAGTTCAGATACAGCAGCCATGCTGGGAGAAAGACATAACAGTCTGTTTCCAGTAAAATTTACAGCTTGGAAGCCTTGTGGGGCAGTTTTACTGTGTCCTACAGAGTCTCTATGAGTCTCAGTCAACTCAATGGCAAAAGATCTTTGCTTTATTTTCCCCAATCCTTCTCCTTCCCATAAAAATGTCATATTTAATCTAGCAGCAACTACATGTACCACACAGCATCAGTGTTCCATAGAGGGGACTATGTCCCCTAAGTAGGAGATTACTGTCCAAATACAGAACTAAAGATAGTTAAATTGTTGGAAAGTCATTAATTCTGATGGAATACCAAATTGACCAATATTTGAGTTTAAGTATATGAAGATCTTTTTTTTTTTTTATTATTGAAAAAGCAATTTACTACAATAAAATTAGTGACCAGAAACCAACCTTGACAGTTTTGCCAGATTAGATAACTTCTCTTACATGATATGGAATTAAAATCCCATGAACAGGAGCTAAAAACAAACTCACTTCCATCAAGTTGATTCTGACTCACAGTGACCCTATAGGACAAAGTAGAACTGCCCCATAGGTTTTCCCAGGCTGTCATCTTTACTGAGGCAAATTGCCTCATCTTTCTCTCATATAA
>NW_006922039.1:661130-665563 GCF_000298275.1 Orycteropus afer afer
CAGTCAAATGCCTTAGGCACTGCACCTCCAGAGCGCCTTTCTTAAGATACTAATAATAGTAACAAGTAAATACCTTTTAACACATAATTCCATTATTAGCTAATGAAACTCATAACACTATTTTGGAAATATATATTGGAGTAGCTTCAACAGTATCACCAAATTATTTAACGTGAAGTGCCAATAAGAGATATAGTTCAACTTTTACACAGTGATACATTTCGTTTCTTAGCTTCTGAAATAGTGCATGGAATTATTCACGGGCATACTATTTTAGAGCACATTTTGATTTCTTAAATATGACTTTTTATCCTGAAATGAATTGAGTTCTATTAAAATATGGATTAGTATAAAATGGAATACGTGTATGTTCCTTAATAATTAACTCACGTGGAGTAAAATGGTGTTTCATTGCTTAAAGAGACCTTTAAAGGGAGCAGAAGAATGGGGGTATGAAAACAAAATGAATAGAAAATAAAACCCTTCAGATCTAAGACTTATAAGATAAAATTCTTTTCAAAAAATCTATCAATTTAAGTTTTCAAAAAGATGTCATTACTCTAATATTTAGTAACTTCACAATTAATGTTGACTCTGTCATAAAGACTACCGCATATATTTGCTTTTTCATTAGTATTTCATCTGTGGCAGCTTGCTGAGTTTTTCTAGTCTTCTAATTAATGAGCTTTTCTCACCTTGTGATTATCTAATTTTCACTTAATTGCTTTATAGTAATAAAGTTCATCTTGCATTCTTCCCCCATAAGAATGATTTTAAAAAATGAAACAAATCATCAACTTGTAGAGCTGAAAATGATACATTATATAAGGGTAATCTCTCTTCTTCTGAGATTTAAAAGACTCCAATTTCAATTAAAGGTAGAAAAGGTTATTTTAAAAGCCACCTATATTCATTTTTTCATTACTTATTGAATGTCATACATATATATTTTTTTAAAAGACCCTTTTCTTGGAAAAAGAAAGCAATGGGAAACAATATTACACCAAGCCTATTTCCTCTTTACAAACTATTGATGTGAAATCTCTTCATACTCACTGTTTCACCCAACATTTTCTATAATTTATTTTACTACATACAGAACTCACAAGCAGTGAAGACATAATCTGAGCTATTTATTACATACTACAGAAACAAAATATTTTTTAATGCTTCTTTACTTTTTATTATTATAGCAGATCTTTTTTAATGAGAATTTTAACATTAATTATACATTTGCAGTTATGGCAAAACTTCTTTTATGTATGACACTGAATACTTACTGAGAAGCAAATTTGTATGCTAAGCATGAACCTGTAGAAATCTGTAATCACTGTTCAGTATCAGAACAATTATCTTGACTTAATTTTTATATCATGAAGGAACTCTGGCTGAGCTCTGGTAGAGTAGTGTCTAAGGCACTTAACTGCTAACCAGAAGGCTGATGGTTCAAACCCACCAGCCACTCCTCAGAAGAAAGGTTGGGCAATCTACTTCCATAGAGATACTTGGAAACCCAAGGAGGGGTTGCTATGAGTTAGGTCTGACTTGACAGCACATGACAACAACAACAAGGAACTCTGGTGGTGGTGTGATTAAGACATTTGTATACTAAACCAAAAGGTCAGTAATTTGAACCCACCAGCCACTCTGTGGAAGAAAGATGGAGAAGTCTGCTTCAGTAAAGATTTACAGCTTTGGAAACCCAGTGGGGGTGGATATGAGTTGCAATCAACTCATTGGCAGTGAGATTTTATTATTATTATGACTTTATTTAAAAACAAAAAAAAAGAGTAGAGTCTTTTAAGTAAGGGCTCTACATATTAGTCCTTTGTTCATAAAAGCTTTAACTCAATTCCCCTATCACAGTGAACAAGAAAGTGTGAAAGATGTCTCTCTTCACCCAATGTTTCACTCACATTAGTGCCCACAAGACAAACCAGTAATCTTCATTTTTCTTGTAGATCACTCAAGAAGATAATCAACCTGTTATCTGTGGATTTAACATTAATTTGTCTTGTTTAAGAGGTTGTGGTAAAGGTTTTATGTCAACTTGGCCAGGCTATGATTCTAAGTGGCTTAGTAGTTATGATGTAGTTATTCCCCATGATGAGATTGAGTATAATGCAATCATTTCCATGATGAATTTGCTACAAGCAGCCAATCAGTTGAAAGGGAGTTATCTTTTGGGTGTGGTCTGCTTCTAGTACATATGGAAAAGCTTTGTGAAAAGTCTCTTCCTGCCAATCTTGAGTTCTCAGACCCCCACAGCAGCATGAGCCAGGAGAAGTCTCCAGCCTGACGTCTGATCTAGACTTAGGATCTGCCAGCTTCTAGACTTGGGGCTTGCCAGCCTCTACATCTCTACATTTCCTTGAGATAAATTTCTTTCTCTCTCACTATATATATATATATATATATATATATATATATATATATATATGAAGAGGGATCAGTAATAACTGAGCTTTGTGATTACTATTTTCCTCTCAACATTTGAGGCTGAAAAAAAAAAACAATTATGAAGTAAATAAAGCAAAACAGAACAAAGGAAAAATAAAAAAGATTAAAAAAATCTTAAGTACTGTATAATTTGTGCTTCCAACTTTGTGGATCCTCTAATGTATACAGCTAAATTCTGAACAAAATTGGTTCCTCTCAAATATGATTCATTAATTCCCCCTAGTGCTTAATGCTCTTAAACACTACTCAGCACAGCTGCTTTTGAAACTTAGAATTTAGTAGTTGTTAATGGGATAATTGGTTATGTAGACCAATGAGACTTCAAGTGGGTACATTTTTGATTTCATGTAATAAATATTGTCATTGAGGTTTCAGAGTTTCTTCTTTTATGGCAACTTGAAATTACTTGCTGTTTGTTATGTAGTTAAAACTTAATTGTAATCACTATCTATAAGGTTTTAATATAAAAAATGACAGAGTGTTTCATCTTAAATTGTAAAATCTCTACTTCTGATATAACTTCCATTAGTCCTGAATACTGTTGCTACTGCAGCATCATTTTGATTAGAAAATTAACGGGAGCCTTATGATGAGTGATAAAATCACAAAACACTATAAGCCTCACACTCAGATTAATTTCATAAAGGGTAAGATGAATTATTTCGTGAACAGCATAATGTCATGAAAAGCAGAGTGACTTTGTTGCTATGGTATTCTCTTGGTAATAAAACTAGGTGCAATGAATTAGAAGATGGGATGATTGATATTTGATCTGATGTGTTCCAACTTTTACCCATGAAGTAGCAGTGAGAAATCACTACCAACTTGGATGATGTAAGAATGTTCAAGATGTGAAAGAACTTGAGACAAATCATAAATTGCTGAAAATGTATAAAATAATGTTCAAGGTTGGAGGTCTTTGAGTTTTATCACTAAGAGGAGAAACTTTTCTTTGTCCTAAAAAACATTTAAATCACCAAAGGAGGTGGGTGTGTTATTGTGAACTCTTTCCTGAAGACGGAACTTCATAATTCGATAGTGATGTAAGTCTGAGTAGAGAATGATGTATAAAGGCAGATAACGTAGAAGTGTGTATTCCTTGTATAGTAAATGGCATTGAAAATGAGGATGAGAAAATGTATGACATATATCCAGGGTAGAATAGCTCAGTGTGGCAGGGGACATGTTCATGGAGGAAAGTAGATTTTAGTTGACAACTAAGACCAAATCACACCAGGCCTTACCTGCTCATTGAAGAATTTAAAATAGGACATATGTTGTCTGAATTGCATTTTTAAAAGATCACTAAGGCAATCAAGCAAAGGACTCATCAGAGGGGATCTAGATTGAAGGTAGAGAGATGGATTAGGAATGTTTTGCTCCTCCAATCAGTCTTTTGCTCTGCTGCCTTAGTGATCTTTTAAGAATGAAGGAGAGATTGTGGGAAAATGTACATAGTACAATTAATAAATTATGTTTAAGACATGAATATGAGGGATGAAGACGAGAAAACAGTCTAGAAACCTCCCAGATTTCTAACATGAGTATCTGGTGAAGCAGCAATAACACATAAGAAATCATGTTTGATTTAGAACAGATAACATGGATATTCAAGTAGGACATTCCAGTGGATTTATTGGTAATAGAAGTGTGATCTCAGGAGAGATCTTAGAAGAGAAATCATCTTAGGAATCATTAGCATTTAGATGTTAGTTGAATCCAAGGTTGAAAATGAGATCACATGGTGATGCTCTGGAGACACAGTTGCCATGAATGGGAAGAAAATAATCCTTCTTTCACAAAGGCAATGGACAAGAACATTTCTTGTCCTTTAGTGGGGAATTTGCTTATGTTTCAATCACTGTTTATACTTTTTAGTCTTATATATTAAAGTATGGTGTGTGGGTGGCACAAATAGTTGAGCACTCTACTAGTAGCCAAAAGGTTGAGGCTTGAGATTCAAAATAGAGTCT
>NW_006922039.1:666503-668799 GCF_000298275.1 Orycteropus afer afer
GAATCTACTTTTTGGCACTGAGGGGCCTCAGAAGCACGGTCTTTGAGTGTGTCTGAGCCTGGCGGAAAATGGTGACACCCTAACAATAGAAATCTTTCCCGAAATTGAGCTGCAGGCTTATAAATAACAGCACCACATCATCAGTAGGAGCCTGCTCAAAGCCTTAGAAACTGACCCTAGCAACAGCAAGTTTTCCTTCTTCTGCTCCAAACTTCTCCACCAATAATTTCACTCATTCAATAGAAGAAACCATATTCAGCTAATTACCATAAAACATCCCGGTTTGAACTCTAAACCCTCTTTACAACAGACACATATTCACATTCCACACAGTGATTCCACCATCACAAGAAAACTGCAGAGCAATCTAGCATAACTGAATCAATAATAAAATAAAATACGCCAGCTTCACCTTTTCAAAATATTAAACCATAAAACCAAGACAAAACAAATCAACACGTAACCAGAAGTTAAAGACAACCTCAAAATGTCTAGGAAACAACAGGCAACCTCAAACCAAACAAACAAACAAACAAACAAAAAACAGGACAACGCATTAAAAACAAAACCACAAACAAAGGTCACATTATACATGGAGGAAGAGAAGGCAATAGAATTATCTGAGAAGGAATTTAGAAGATATGTTTATAGAGCTATACAAGAGCCTAAGGAAACCCCAAACAGAAACAAGGAGAACACAGACAGTTCCCTGGAAGAACTCAAGAAAATCATTGAGGAACAGAATATTAAGATTAATGCACAATCAGAACTCATACAAAAACAGTAGTTCGAAATGCAGAAGATGTCTATTGATATGCAGAGCATGAGAACAAAAATGACAGAACTATATGACATGGTAGAAGCTCAATCAAGTAGATTAGAACTGGCTGAATAATGCATATCGCAACTAGAAGACAAATCTCTGGACACTAGCCTGTATGAAGAAAAATCAGAACAAAGATTTAAGAGAAATGAAGAGAGCCTAAGAATTATATGCGATGACATGAGATGAAACAATGTAAGACTCATTGGGATTCCAGAACAAGAAGAGGTGAAAAAGACCACTGAGAAAATTGTGGAAGACCTACTAACAGAAAACTTCCCTCCTATCATGAAGGAAGAAAATATATTTGTCCAAGAACCTCATAGAACCTCACACAAGATAGATCCCAAAAGAAAAACACCAAGGCATATTATAATCAAACTTTATAAAACCAAAGACAAAGAAAAAAAATTGAGAGCTGTCTGGGAAAAAAAGAAGTACTACTTATGATAATCAAACAGGTTGAGCTCAAATTACTCAGCAGAAACCATGCAGGCAAGAAGGCAATGGGACGGCATATGTAAAACTCTGAAGGAAAAGAACTTCCGACAAGAATCTTATATCCAGCCAAATTATCCATCAAATATGAGGGCAAAATCAAGGCATTATCAGATAAACAGAAATTAAGACACTTTGTGAAAACCAGACCAACCCTACAAGAAATGCTTAAGGAAGTCCTACCAATAAAGGACCCACAACAGAGATCAGCAAAACCAGGATATGTGACATCAACTCTAAAACCAAATCAGAAATAGATACTCAAAATAAGACCATAAAACATTCTACCTTAAAAACTAAGGAACTCAATCAGCACACAACAGCAACTAACCTATCAGAGGGAATAATGCTCCTAGGTATAGACCCTCAAATGGAGAGGAAAACACGGCAATGTCTTTGCAGCATGCACTGTTCTAAAAATGTAGAAAAAAGAATATACTCCAAGGTAACCACAGAGAAGAGTAACAATTATTCTAAGCAAATCCAAAATGAAGGAAAACATATGGGTTTCATAAACACAAAACCAACTATAAAGAAGAAAAGGAAGAAAGCATTAGCCAACAAACTGAACTCAGCACAGAAATATACACAGACCAAGGAATCACCAACGATACGACAAAAAAACACACAATAGAATGACACCAATCAACTCATACCTATCCCTAATTACACTCAATGTGAATGGATTAAATGCACCTATCAAGAGAAAGAGAGTGGCAGACTGGGTGAGAAAAGACACCCATCAATATGCTTCCTACAAGAGACACACCTTAGACACAAAGATAAAAAACAAATTAAGAGTTAAAGGATGGAAAAAATATACCAAGCCAATGAAAACCGGAAAAGGGCAGGGGTAGCAATTGTGATTTCTGATAAAATAGACATTAAGGTGAAAAACATCTTAAGAGACAAGGATGGGCATTATATGATGCTAAAAAGGTCAATCGACAAAGAAGATGTTACAATAATAAATAT
>NW_006922039.1:670067-671478 GCF_000298275.1 Orycteropus afer afer
AAACTCATTTTATGAAGCAAGAATAACACTAATACCAAAACCAGGGAAAGATAACACTAGAAAGGAAAACTACAGACCAATATCACTCATGAACATAGATGCAAAAATCTTTAACAAAATCCTGGCCAACAGAATTCAACAACATATGAAAAAATTAGTACATCAGGACCAAGTGGGATTCATACCAGGTTTACAAGCGTGGTTCAACATCAGAAAATCAATCAATGTAATCCACCACATAAACAAAACAAAGCAAAAGAACCATATGATTACATCAATTGATGCAAAAAAGACATTTGATAAAATCCAACATCTATTCCTATTTAAAACTCTCAGCAAAATAGGGATAGAAGGGAAATTCCTCAACATAATATAGGGTATATATGCAAAGCCAACGACCAACATCATTATTAATGGAGAAAGACTCAAGGCACCCCCGTTACGAATGGGAACCAGACCAGGATGCCCTCTATCACCACTTCTATTTAACACTGTATTGGAAGTCCTGGCCAGGGCAATAAGGCAAGAAAGAAATAAAAGGCATACATATTGGCAAAGAGGAATTAAAACAATCTCTATTTGCAGATGATATGATCCTATACATAGAAAACCCAAGGGATTCAATAAAAAGACTACTGGAACTAATAGAGAGGTTCAGCAAAGTGGCAGGATACAAGGTCAACATACAAAAATCAGTTGGATTCTCTACACCAGCAAGGACTCCTCTGATAAAGAAATAAGGGAAACCATACCATTCACTACAGCTACGAAAAAGATAAAATATCTAGGAATAAACCTCACCAGAGACACAAAAGCCCTATACAGAGAAAACTATAAAACACTGCTACAAGAGACAACAAGGGTACTACATAAATGGAAGAACCTGCCTTGTTCATGGATTGTTAGACTAAACATTGTGCAAATGTCAATACTACCTAAAGCAATCTATACATCCTGATCCAGATTTCAACAAAATTTTTTAAGGACATGGAAAAACTAATTACTAATTTCATATGGAAGGGAAAGAGACCTTGAATAAGCAGAGAACTTCTCAAGAAGAAAAACAAAGTGGGAGGGCTCACACTCCCAGATCTTAAGAACTACTATATAGCCACAGTAGTCAAAACAGCATGGCATTGGTGCAATGATAGACAGATAGACCAATGGAACAGAATAGAAAGTTCAGACATAGACCCATCTATCTATGGGCAATTGATCTTTGACAAAGTCCCAAACCCATTAAATGAGAAGAGATAGCCTCTTTAACAAATGGTGCTGGCAAAACTGGATATCCACCTGTAGAAAAATGAAAGAAGACCCATACCTCACTCCACACACAAAAAGAAACTCAAGCTGGATTAAATGTAAAACCCAAAACTATAAAATTCATCAAAGATAAAATAGGGGCAAA
>NW_006922039.1:672252-673648 GCF_000298275.1 Orycteropus afer afer
AGGGATACGTGAATCATCTCACAACATGGATGAACTTGGAGGACATTATGTTGAGTGAAATAAGTCAATCACAGAAGGACAAGTACTGTATGAGCCCATTACTCTAAAAAGACAGAGAAGGGTTTGCTTGGGAAAGGGAACTCACCTAGTAGGTTACCAGGATGAGGAGGGAATGGGAAGGATTAATTTAGGGCTAGTTGGGGCTTACACACTGACATGGGTAGGGGGAGGGATATACGGGAAGGATAAATGACTACCATGATACCACTGTGAAATGAGAGGACACTGAACTGTGCACATAAGAGATAGACGACAGATGCTAAAACCAACCAATGTATCCACAATACCACTTTGCCATTAACAGCAAACAATAGGCTATACAGATAAACATATAAACACCTGAGATGATCAGACAGGGGTCAGTGAGTAGAGGTATACTCTAGACCAAGAATAGACTCAGCTGAGGCTGATCTTGGACAGACACCAGTGATACAAAATACCTGCAGTCCTTACAGAAACAATAGAAGACAGACACAGAGTAATCTCTCACAGACATCCCAACACTATGGGAGAGAGATCTAATAGAGCTACTACCTCAGGACCATAAAACTGGGGTACACCAAACTCAATAGGCACAACAAAATACATGAAAGTGTTGCTCCACATCCTACATTGGTGAGTAGCGACTGGGGTCTTAAATGCTTTCAAGCAGCCATCTAAGATGCAGCTAATGGTCTCTTTCTTTCTCCCTGGATTCTTTTGAAGCCAATCCCACACCTTATGTAATGTTTAATTTTTAGGTCGGACTTGACGGCATATAACAACAACAACAACATATAAAATGTATAAAACAACATTTTATACATGTCTACCTTAGTTATCTAGTGCTGCTATAACAAATATGCCACACATGGATGGCTTTAACAAATAGAAATTTATTCTCTCACAGTTCAAGAAGGTGGAAGTCAGAATTCAGGGTGCCAGCTCTAGGGGAAGGTTTTCTCTCCTCTGTCAGCTCTAGAGGAAGGTATTTGTCTTTCTACTGCTGATTCCTGGTTCCTTGGAGATCTCCATGTATCTTGGCATCAATCTTCCTCTGGGTCTAGGAGGTTCTCAGCACAGGGGTTCTAGGTCCAAAGATGCATTCTGCTCCTGGATCTTCTTTCTTGGTGAGAGTCAGGACCCTTCTCTCTGCTCACTTCTCTCTCTTTTTATCTTCATAAGATAAAAAAAGTGTGACTCAAGAAAGTCTGTGACTTGGGTAAGTGTTGTGACTTGAGTACTTGAGTAAGAGTGGTGACTTGAGTGAGTATTGGATTTGAGTGAGGCCTTCATGTAAGGTATAAGGCTGTAAATCAAGATTCAACCTACCCTAATCCTCCCTCACTAACATATA
>NW_006922039.1:674343-679019 GCF_000298275.1 Orycteropus afer afer
CTGGTTAAAGCATCTATTTAGTTTCTGAAGGTTCTTCTTTATTTGAATACTACATTTCTCCAGTCATCTCCACTATAATGGAAAAACCAAGCCTAGAGAATTTTATGCACTTTTGGAGAAAATATTAAAAATTTGATGTAGGCAATTTGGATCATGTCTAAACCAAACTAAACTCTCTGCCATCAAGTTGATTCCAACTCAGTAACTCTATAGGCTAAAGTAGAACTGCCCCATAGGGTTTTCAAGGCTGTAAAACTTTATAGAAACAGATTCCCTCATCTCTCTTCTATGGAGCAGCTGGTAGGTTCAAATCACCAAACTTTTGGTTAGCAACCCAATGCTTTAACCACTGTGCCACCCAACTTGGCTCATAGTTGGTGATCAGCAAATATGTGTTGAATAAATTAACAAAATGCCAATATACAAATTACTATAATATAATCATCTCCTTTGTTATCAGCACAAGACAGAATCTCCAGTATGAAGAACTATAAAGCACTGTGTGGAGGATTCTGGGAATATAATCAACTGAATTAATAGACTCCCTCCCAAACATAAATGTTAGAAAAAACATTTTGAATATTGAGTTATTTTAGACTTCCTTAAACACATTTTACTTTATTGTATTTAGTATGCATTTTTCCCCTTAAAAATAGGTAAACGAAACTGCATAAACATCATCATTAAAAGTATTATTAGATTGAAAAAACATACTATTCTTCTTCTAGTATTTAACTGAGAAAACAGAGATGATAGTGAGGGGAAGTAACAAAACTGATGTTTATAATCATATAAAAAAATAGTTCTCCCAGTGTGTCAATACTATTTGCTCACTAAGCACACTGCTTTCTCCAAAACCATAAAACTTTTAGAAGAAAAAGTAGGAACAAGAATGTGAGGACCTAGTGTTTAGTGATAGACTATTAGATTTTATAACAAATGTCAGAGCAGCAAAAGACAAAATAGAGAGATGAGACATCAGAAAAATTAAGTACTTTTCTACATCAAAGGACTTTAGCAACAAAGTGAAAAGACAACCTACCAACTGGGAGAAAATTTTTGGAAACCATATATTAGATAAGGGCCAAATATCTAAAATATATATAAAACTTCTAAAACAACCCAATCAAAAAATGGGCAAAGGCTCTGTCTGTATCGTGTCTCTTGGTTTTCTCAGACAGGTCATCTCTGCCAAGTAGGTTCTGGGCAGGGATCTCAGGTCCAAGAATACACTCCACTTCACCTCCAGCTCTTCGCTCTTGATGCCAGTGAGATCACCTCTCTGCCTGTGGGGGGGGGGGACTCATTTTAAGCCTGACAGAGTGACAAAACTAACCAATCCCAAGATCCGAGTTCTACATGACGTATTTGCATGGTCCCACCCAGTAATCAAGTGGGAGTTACAAAGACTATGGCTAGAAAAGCCATACCAAGTAATCTGTTGCACTGCAGACCACCCCCTAGTCATTTCATACTTCAAAAATTAACAACTTCTTCACAATCAGATTAAGAACAAGCACACTCATGAAAGTGTGCAAGCCAGCCACTTCATGCCTTTATCTCCCTCCATCTTAGATAATTTGTCCCATCCCTATCAAACAAGCTCTGGTGGCATAGTGCCTAAGGCACTTCACTGCTAACCAGAAGGCTGGTGGTTCAAACCCACCAGCCTCTCCTTGGAAGGAAAGATGGGCAATCTTCTTCCATAGTGATGTTGTTGTTGTTGTTGTTATGTGCCATCAAATCAGACCCAACTCATACCGACCCCTCCTTGGGTTTCCAAGGCAGTATAATTACAACCAAATCAAGGTCAACCTGGATAGCTATACATGCATTACATAAATAGTTAATAATGAGCATATTATTAGATTTAGGATTTTAAAGGTAGTATGAAACAAAAAACCAATCAATTAATGTTATGTGCCCTCGAGTGTGACCTGACTCATAGCGACCCCTCCTTGGGTTTCCGAGGCAGTATCACTACAGAAGAAGATTGCCCAACCTTCCTTTTGAGGGGTGGCTTGTGGATTTGAACCGCCTGCCTTCTGGTTAGCAGTCAAGTGCCTTAGGCACTACGCTACCAGAGATCCTAAAGTGATGGCCTGGCTATCTGGCAAGGAGTGGCTGTGGGTTTCAACTGCCAGCCTTGGGTGTGGCAGGTGACTGCCTGAGGCCTGAGGCCATCCCCTAGGGCCAATCAATCAATAGACACAAACTAATATAAATGTAATACAATGTACTGAGTGATACAGGTTAAAGGGCATCTAAAAGAAGGGATAAATTTATTCCAGAAGTAGATTATAAGACAAGTGTGTAAAATGGTAATGCACATGAATTGGTAGAAAAAGAAGATATCAGATGAGTATTTCACCTTTATAGCTATAAATAAGTTTAGAATATATGACCTCTTAATGAACTCAAGTAGGAACGTGTAAGCTCATTTGCCTAATATTAGTCCATTGACCTACTTATAGGTAAAGAAAAATAGTTACTATTTGCAACTATACTGATATACTGGCATTGGTTCACAGTGGGACAGTCCTGTGAAATGGGAAAAAAGACAGGTACCTATAGCCTGACACTGGATTTCTCATTTAAAGCTACTTGCAAATCATCCTTGACTGAAAAACCCACTGCCATGAAGTTGATTCCAATTCATAGCAACTCATATTAAGTTTCCAAGGATATCAATATAAATCTTTACAGAAGTAGATTGCCTCATCTTCCTCCCATGGAGAAACTGGTGGGTTTGAACCGCCAATTTTGTGGTTAGCAGTCAAACCTGTTACCTACTATATCACCAGAGCTCCATATCCTTGACCAGATCCTCTCATTTAAAAGAAACAAAGATGGATGAATTCTACTTCTGAAATAACTTTGATTCTGTTTTCTCCTCTTTTATTTCACTGCTTCTGCTTAAGTGTAATATATCGACTAGACAGGGTCAACAGTCTCTTAAAGAAAATTTTTCTGCCTGTCCACATAAATACCTCACCCCCACCCCTGATTCCCCATGCATCTAGCTCTGCTCATTGACAGAAAGGGGGAAAAAAACCCTTCAACTGTAGTCATCTATGTCAACTCTCTTCTTAAAATGATTCACAGGCAGCCCAGTGGAATGCAAAGGTTAATTTTTAGTCTCTTATACCATTTTTGCTTGAGAAACCTGTCTAAACTGTAGTTAGCTGTTGCCCAATATAATATTCTTTCTTAACACTCTGTGCCTTCATATACACTATTCTTCTGTTAAGAATGATCTTCCCTTCACTCTCATAGTCACAAATTATTTTTTATGCCTTCTCTATGGAGATTACCCAGATACTTCCATCATAGAAGCAGTTAAATAGACATATTTTTGTGTGTGTGTGTACTCTGTGAGCCTTTTGCATATTAATATCTTCACATTATATTACAATTATCTGCGCATTTTTTTCTATTAGGTTTTGAGTATATTCACAGATCAATATTTGATTCATCTTTAGAACCCCAGTTTAAAGCAGTGTCCAACAGACAGGAGCTACACAATAAATTATTATTGAATAAAATGATATTAATATGACAAAAGTAAGCAGGGGGAAAAACATAAATGAACATGAGTCATGGCAGAGTCTGTTTTACTTTTTTCATACTTCTTATCTAGTTAAGGGACCTCTGGTGGCTTAGAGCCTAAGATATTTTACTGCTAACCAGAGGTTTTTTGGTTTTTTTTTTAATCTAGGAAAAGAGTAGAATTCACATCTTACGAACAGAGCTATAATTAGTTAACAAAAAGATACAGGGAACAATGTACCGTTACAATAAACAAATGTGTAACCACAAATTAAGCTATCTCAAAACACATTTCCTTCTATTACAGAACTTGTTTGTAATTAGACTTTTAGTGGTTTAAAAATATTTTACTAGTAAAAACATTTTTTGTGGTTTTACTGAAATTTAAAAGTGAAAAAAAAAAATAACATAAGATGGATTGAGGTAAATTATACAATGAATGACCCAGTTTCCTATTTCAAACTATTCACTGTCTGTGCATTCCTTTTTTTTTTTTTTTTAAGATTTTTCCCCCATACTAAATTAAATATGAGGATATAGGGGATTTTGAGGGTACAGACAGCCTAAGCACTAAATGTCATTCACATGCTACTCACCTTTTGATTCCAGAGAATCAAAGGTGTCCTGTTGAGCAGTCTGGTGTGAATGAGAATAAGGTCTTGAATAAATTGCTCTCAAAATCCATGCTAAACTAAGTCCCCAATTGCTCCCAATGGTCACATATATCTTTTACACAAATCTCTGTAATGCTTGACTGACTTCATGGGCCTCCCATACCTCAGTAAATGGGTCAATTGGGGCATTTGACTATTTTTTTTTTTTAAACTTCTGAATTCAGACTAAATACCATATAATCTCTGTCATGAACATAAATGTGGTAATTACTGCAACTGGGCTTATGGGCCACTGATTAGGGAATGATCATTCACTTGCAAAACTTCTTAAAACTCATGGCATTTAAATCCTTCCTAGTGCCACGTTCTTATTATGAATTCCTATTGTTGTTGTTATGTGCCATTGAGTCGGACTCAACTCATAGTGACTCCTCCTTGGGTTTCCGAGGCAGTATCACTACGGAAGTAGATTGCCCAACCTTCCTTCCAAGGAGTGGCTGGTGGGTTTGAACC
>NW_006922039.1:681084-684353 GCF_000298275.1 Orycteropus afer afer
AAGGCCTATTCCTGTGAGGCAAGACATGCTGCCTCCCTCCAGCCCTTTCACCAACCCTGACACCAACCGTTCCTCCCGCAGCACTCACCATCTTTCTGCTGGGTTCGATAAGTCACTGCAGTGGCCACACAAAACTCACAGATTATGGGGTTTATTAGGGAAGCACCAGGCGACAATTCAAGTTCAGGAAAAACGCTGTCTCTCTCAGTTGTCTCTCAGCCAACAGTCACTCTCCCAGCAATGTATGCCTCTCAGTGTCTCTCCCAGCAATGCGTGTCTCTTGCATATCTTTCCCAGAAGCACATGTCTCTCAGTGTCTCTTTCACAGCAGCGCGTGTCTCTCGGTGTCTCTTTCTCAGCAGTGCATGTTTCTCAGGAGCACGTTTCTTTCAGGAGCATGTCTTTTTCAGCCAGCAGTCAGAGAGAGATTTCTTCTGCCTCTAGGAGGCCACCTTTTGAGCCTGGCAGAGTGGCCAAACTAACCAATCATAACATCAGATTTCTAAGCACCTGAGAGAGAGTGAACTTCCCAGAACATTACTTTGTGCTGCTCCAGACAGAAATACCCCAGGTGGATGATTTTAATAATCAGAAGCTATTCAATTTCTCACAGCAAATTCCACCATGGAGTTTACAAAGACTTATGGCTAGAAAAGTTATACCAGGTAATTTACTACACCACAGGGACCTTTGAAAAATTAAATTCTTATGCACATTGAAAGACTTCTCCAAATGTGTAAAAAAGAGAATCTACAGATTGGGATAAAATATTTGCCTATGACATATCTGACAAAGAACTTATCTCCAAAATTTATAGAAAACTTCAACAACTCAATGCCAAAAAACCAAACAATCCAATTCAAAAATGGTCAAGGGACATGGGCAGACATTTCACTAAAGATGATATGCTGGCAGTCAACAAATGCATGAAGAAATGTTCATGATCATTAACCATTAACCAAAAAAAAATCCAAACTCACTTCCATCAGTCAGATCTGACTCATAGTGACCCCTTCCTACGTTTCTGTGGCAGTATCATTATGTAAGTAGATTGGCCAATCTTTCTTCCAAAGAGTGGCTGGTGAGTTTGAACCTCCAACCTTCTGGTTAGCAGTGAAATGCTGGGCACTATGTCAAGACACTATGCCACCAGAGCTCCATTGAGATGCAAATCAAAACAACAATGAGACATCATCTCAACCCAGAAATAATAGCAAAGTTCAATGAGATAGAAAATAATATCTTATTATGCAATGCAATACACTGCCATTGAGTTGGATCCTACTCATAGAGACCCCTCCTTGGGTTCCTGAGATGGTATCACTATGGAAGTATATTGCCCAACCTTCCTTGCAAGGAGTGGCTGGTGGGCTTATATGAAGAGGTTGTGGAGAGATTGAAACTCTCATACAGTGCTGGTGGGACTGTAAAATGATACAACCATTGTGGAAAATGGCATGGCATTTCCTTAAAAAACTGAAAATAGAAATACCATTTGAACCAGCAATTCCATCACTAGGAACATATCCTAAAGAGGTGAGAGACAGGACATGAACAGACATATGCACACTTATGTTCTTTGCAGCACAATTCACTATAGTAAAGAGATGGAAACAACCTAAATGTCCATGAACATATGAACGGATAACCAAACTATGATACATTCACACAATGGAGTACTATGCTATATTATAGAACAATGAAGAATATGCGAACTATCTCACAACATGGATGAATCTGGAGGACATTGCACTGAGTGAAATAAGTCAATCGCAAAAGAGCAAATATTGTATGAGCCTGTTATTGTAAAAAGTCAAGTAAGGGTTTGCTTAGGGAAGGGAACTCACTTTGTAGTTACTGGGGATGCTAGGGAAGGGAAGGGGAAAATTTTGGATTAGTTGAGGGCTACAGGCTGAGTTGGGTAAGGGGAGGGACAGTATGGAAAGAGTCTTTGACCAGCATGATAACTTTGGGGAAAGGGATGACATCAAATTGTGCACATAAGATATAGACCACAGAGGCTAATACCAGTATATGCCAAATACTGCATTACCATTAACACCAAACATCAGGCTACAAATAAATGCATAGAGAACTGGGAAGATGAGATGGGGGCTGGTGAACAGGAATATACCCTAGACCAATGACAGGCTTAGCTGTGGATAACCTTGCACAGATAGTAGTGATACAAAATAACCACAATCATTGCAGAAGTAACGAGATAGTTTGGAGTAATGCCTCAGAGACAACCAAATGCCTTGGGATAGAGAACCTCTGGGTTTGCTGACTCAAGTCCATAGTATTGAGGGACACCAGGGCCAACTGTCACAAAATAGTATGTAAAAATCTTGTTCCACAGCCTACTTTGGTGAGTAGTGACTGGTGTCTTAAAAGTGTTTGAGTGGCCATATAAGATGCAGCTAATGGTCTCCTCTCATCTGAAGCAAAGAAGAATGATGAAAACCAAGGGCATTTGGAAACAATCAGCCCTAAGGTATGATGGACCTCAAGACCAGAAGATGTAGATGGTGCCCAGCTGCCAATGCCAACCACTCAGGAAAGGATCAAAACTAGAGATCCTGGATAAAGTAGGAGGAAAAACATGGAACAAAATTCAAAAACACAATAACGACAAGAGTTACTGGTTAGATGGAGTCTGGTAGGACCCCCAAGCCCCTGGGATCCACTTCGGGCCTGGGATAGAACTCACTCCCAAGGACTGGCTCTCAGCCCAACAGTAGAAAGTCTTACATGCAGAACACCGACCCCAGGGCGATGCACCCACCTACTCTATGAAGATATATCCCTTGGAGCAATTGGCCATGGGGCACCAGAGGGGCAGCATTCACATGGAGGGAAAGCTGGACAGACAGGAGTGATGGGGGGGTCACAGGGAAGGGAGAGGAGGAGAGTGGGTTAGGGTTGGGGATGGTAATCAGGGAGTGAAACCAAATGTACATGAACTGTTGAATGTAAAACAAATTCTTCTCTGTAAATTTGAATGCAAAGCACAATTTAAAAAAAATAAAATATGTGTACAACAAAGTCAGAGCAAGTTACTATTTCAAAAAATAATATATTCACATACTATTTATAAATTAATCACTAAATCTTCCTGTATCTTAATATGTTTTAAATTATCACATATTTTATTATTTATTTGCTATTAATATGCTTGTAGTTTTAAATAACTGAACCAGAAATGGCATTCAATAGGACCTTTTTCTACTCTGCCTTTTTATTTTCAATTTTCCTTATCTCTATTCAAG
>NW_006922039.1:684453-687363 GCF_000298275.1 Orycteropus afer afer
AGGAGTGGCTGGTGGGTTTGAACCGCCAGCTGTCTGGTTAGCAGGCAAGTGTCTTAGCCACTATGCTACCAGAGCTCCCATTATTAATTCACTGTTGAACCCACAAAAAGAAAGACTTCCAATGTTTTCATTTTTAGGCATCTAAAATAATGTTAATATTTGTACATTCTAAGACATTGAGATACAGCAGTCTCACATATTCTAAGTCTTCCATACCATTTTACAAGTGTATGTAAAAATCATATATACAGGTAATTAAAAAGTTGTTAATCATATCTCAATCAATTTCTGTCATTGTCTATTTAAAATACGTGTATATCAGGAGGAAGATGGCATTGTACCTGTACCTGTACCCACATGTTTGTTCCCTCTAGCATCTTAGTTCCTGAAAACTAGGTGTAGCAGTTTGAAGCAGGGATTCTGGAGCTGTGAATAGCTGAATAAGTTAGAGGTGCCAGATTTGGTGGAGATGGAGGAAAAAAAGCAGAGTAAACAACTGAGAAAAATAAACGAACCTGCCCAGCCAGCAAGGAAACAGAGAGATGAAGAAGCGGAAAACTCTTTAACAGTACAGGGGAAAGCTGTGAAGAATAAAAGAGGGGAGGGAGCACCACGGGATCCACAGAGGCTTTAAGAACTCAGACTACCCACACCAGGAGCTTCTGATAATAAGCTTAGGAACTGAGTTGAGTAAGTGGATAACATTTCTGAGAAACCGAGCAGAAATCCTTGTGGCTTGGGCCACTGAGGAGTTGAGAGTGGAAAGGGGGAGGGGAGGAAACTCACCACAGGTAGGCAGACTCTGGGAAGAGCTCACAGCACAAGGCTGGGATTCAGCTCTTCCACAACAACTTTTTAGCATAGAGTGGAACAGAGTATGGGGATTTTGAGGCACTCTGACCATTGGGGTCCCTGCCAATTTTGAGCTGCAAGTCTGTGAGTGACAACAAAATGTCATCATTGGTAGTTGTCCCAAGCAGACTAAAAACAATACCCTGGAGCCAGTAGCTATTACGGAAATGCAGAAAGCGAGAACTCACTACTCGTTGATTTTCTTTTCTTTTCTTCTCTTTCTCTTTTCTCCCCTTCTCCCCTGCCTCACCCAATAGAAGAACCACATTAAGCCACCCACCACAACACCTGCTCATCCTAACTCCAAATCCCCTTCATGATGAACAGAAACCTACATCCACATGCCCAAAAATAATTCCATCAACACAAAGAAAACTGCAGAGCAACACAGCATATGTGAATTAATAAACAAAAAAGTAAAATGCACTAGCTGCACCCTTGCATATATATTTGAGAGTAAAACCAAGGCAAAACAAAGCAATACTTAGCTAGTAGTTAAAGACAACAACTTCAAAATGTCTAGGAAACAACATACAAAGTTTAACCAAACAAAACAAAACAAAAAATAGAATAAGACCATAGAAATAAAAACCCAGGCTAAAGTCTCATCTAACATCAAAGAAGAACAGGCAACAGAATTATCCTGGAAGAAATTTAGAAGATATGTACATAGAAGTTTCCAAGAGCTCAAGAAAACTACAAACAGAATCAAGGAGAACACAGACAGTACCCTGGAAGAATTCAGGAAAACCATACAAGAACAAAATAACAAAATTAATGCACAATCAGAACTCATACAAAAACAGCAGTTAGAAACCCAGAAGATGAACACTAAAATTACAGAGTTAGACAACACAGTAGAAGGAAAAACAAGTAGATTAGAAATGGCTGAAGAAGACATTTCCCAACTAGATGACAAATTCCTGGACACCAGCTTGTGTGGAGAAAAATCAGAACAAAGACTTAAGAGAAATGAAGAGGACCTACAAGTTATATGGAATGACATGAAAAAAAAAAAACATATGCCTCATTGGAATACCAGAACAAGAGGAGATACAGATAAACAAATAAAATTGACAAAATTGTGGAATATATGTTAACAGAAAATTTCCCCCATAACGTGAAGGAAGAAAAGATATTTGTCCAACAATCTCATTGAAACCCACACAGGACAGATTGCAAGAGAAAGTCACCAAGACAGAAAGAATCTTGCTAGCAGCCTGGGAAGAAAGAAATGTCACCTACGATGGACAAGCAATTAGGCTAAGTTCTGATTACTCAGCAGAAACTATGCAGTCAAGAAGGCAATGAGATGGCATATATAAAACACTGAAGGAAAAGACATTCCAACCAAGAATTCTATATCCAGCCAAATTATCCATCAAATGAGAGGGTGGAATGAAGACCTTCTCAGACAAACAGAAATTAAGGGATTTTGTGAAAACCAGACAAACCCTAAAAGAAATGCTTAAGGAAGACCTTTCAATAGAGAACCCACAACAGAGAAGAACAAATTAAAATCTGGATGCTTGACATCAACACTTAAAGACCAAATAAGAAATAGATGCTCAAAATATGCTCATAAAGCATTGTACACAAAGAAACAAGGGAGTCATTCTACAGATGACACCAGCAACAAAGCAAATAGAAAGAATAAAAGTTCTAATTACAAAACTTCCAAATGGAGAGGAAGACAGGACAATGTCCTTGTAGAACAGAATTCTCCAAAATTAAAGAGACAAGAATTCACTCAAAAGTAACAACAGAGAAAGTTAACATCCTCCTAAGCAAACCCAGAAAGAGGGAAAACATATGGGCTTAGTAAGCACAAAACCAACAATAAAGAAGAAAAGAGAGGAAACACTTAATGACAAAATTAACTCAGCACAGAAAAGTATTTGGACCAAGGAAATCTCCAACAACATGACAAAAAACAGAATATAATGACAGAAATCAATTCATACCTATACTAATTACACTCATTGTGAATGGACTAAATGCACCAGTCAAGAGAAAGAGAGTGGCAGATTGGATAAGAAAAAGATCCATCGATATGCT
>NW_006922039.1:687463-688046 GCF_000298275.1 Orycteropus afer afer
GAGTGTTCTTGGGCAGGAGATTTGCTGGCTGAGTGAGGTGCACATAGGTATAACTACCAGCAGAGTTAAAAGAGCTTTGTAACACTTATCTGAACAGGGCAGAGGCCAAGCCAAGAGATCAAGGGCCAGAAAGGAGAGCCAGAGGGGACAGCAGAGGGGAAACTGTCCTCATTGAAGAACTGTATCCTGAACATGTTCGTGAACCTGAATTGTAACCTATTACTTCCCTAATTAGCCCCATAATTGTGAGTATTGTCTGTGAGTTCTGTGTGGGCACTGTAACAAATTAAAGAACCCAGCAGAGAAGTAGTAAGTGCTGTGGGAAGGACGGCTAATGTCAGAGTTAGTAAAAAGTTGGAGAGTGGCAGTATGTCTGGCCTCTTAAGAATAAGCCTTGACTGCCATCTAGATGCAATGATGGATCTCTCCTCGTCCAGGGCAAAGAAGAATGAAGAAAACCAAAATTCATGGAAATAATTAGTCCTAGCTACTGGTACACCATCCGATCTGCAGCCTATACAACTATGAGACCAGAAGAACTGGATGGAGCCCAGCTATGACTGCCATCCACTTGGAAGGGGAT
>NW_006922039.1:688444-689102 GCF_000298275.1 Orycteropus afer afer
AATTAAAAAAAAAAAAGAATAAGTCTTGGGCTGTTGATGGTGATTCTGTTTCCTCTTGTGAAGTTAGAGGAGATCAGAAGATGCTGTCTCCAAGTCCTTTTAGCAGAGTTAGACTTGTTCGTATTAAATAATAACATGAGGCATACAGCATCAAACAATGAACTAGAAGTGGAAAGACAAAGAGCTCTCATTTCTGTTTTATCACACAGCTCTGTGACAACAAGCATATAAACAAACCTCTGTGCCTCAATAGTCTCATCAATAAAAATGAGGACATAATTGACTTTTCATTTTCCTAAGTTGTAGTAAAGCTGAAATTGTTGATGGCTAGTCTATAGGGCCACCACCTGTTTGTCAGTTTGGCCTACTGTTGTGGCTTGAATGTTGTAGTGATGCTGGAAGCCATGTCTCCAGTATTTCAAATGCCAGCAGGGTCACACATGGTGGACCAGTTTCAACAGAGCTTCCAGAATAAGAAGAGGTGGTCCACTTCTGAAAAAATTGGCCACTGAAAACTTATGAATAGTTGTGAAGATGAGAGATGGAATACACAAAAATCAAATTGACTACATCTGTGGAAAGAGGCAATGAAGAAGGTCAATAACATCAGTCAGAACCTGGCCAGCTGCTTACCATGGAACAGACCATTGACTCAAAT
>NW_006922039.1:689202-690736 GCF_000298275.1 Orycteropus afer afer
TCACAAGAAAAAGTTCTGGCCCTGATGGCTTCACTGGGGAATTTTACCAAACATTCAGGGAAGAGTTGACACCTATACTACTCAAACTATTCCAGAACATATAAAAAGATAGAATACTCCCAAATTCATTTTATGATGTAACAATAATACTGATACCAAAAACAGGGAAAGACACCACTAAAAAGGAAAACTATAGACCAATATCCCTCATGAATGTAGATACAAAAGTCTTCAACAAGATCCTAGCCAAAAGAATTCAACAACATATAAAAAAAAAATAATAATAAAATAAAATACTTCCGACCAAATGGGATTCATACCTGGTATGCAAAGCTGGTTCAACATCAGAAAAACAATCAATGTAATCCACCACATAAACAAAAGAACCATATGATCATATCAATCGACACATAAATGGCATTTGATAAAATCCAACATCAGTTTCTGTTCACAACTCTCAGTAAAATAGGGATATAAAGGAAATTCCTCAACACAATAAAGGGCATATATACAAAGCCAACAGCTAACACTATTGTTAACGGAGAAAGACTCAAAGCATTCCCCTTACAAACAGGAACCAAACAAGGATGGCCTCTATCATCAATCCTATTTAACACTGTACTGGAAGTCCTAGCCAGGGCAATAAGGCAAGAAACAGAAATAAAAGGCATCTGAGTTGGTAAAGAGGAAGTAAATCTATCTCTATTTGCAGATGGCATGATCCTATATGTAGAAAATCCAAGAAACTCAACCAAAAAAATTGCCGGAACTAATAAAGGGGTTCAGCAAAATGGCAGAATACAAGGTCAATAATAAAAAATCAGTTGGATTCCTCTACATCAACAAAGAGACCTTTGAAAAAGAAATAAGTAAAACAATACCATTTACATTAGCTACCAAAAAGATATAAAGCACTTCTACAAGAAGCTACAAGGGATCTACATAATGGAAGAACCTGTCTTGTTCATGGGTAATAAGACTGAATATTGTGAAAATATCAATACCCAAAGCTATCTACACATTCAATGCAATCCCAATCCAGATACCATTGACTTTTTTTAAGGATATGGAAAAAACAATTACTCACTTCACATGGAAAAGAAAGAGAGCTCGAATAAGTAGAGTACTTCTGAAGAAGAAAAACCAAATGGAAGGACTCACACTCCCGGATCTCAAAACCTACTATACAGCCCAGTAGATAAAACAGCATGGTATTGGTACAAGGATAGACAGACCAATGGACCAGAATCAAAAACCCAGAAATAGACCCATCCCTTTATGAACAGCTGATTTGACAAAGGACCAAAACCTATTAAATGGGGAAGAGATAGCCTCTTTAATAAATGGTGCTGGCAAAATTGGATATCCACCTGCAGAAAAATGAAACAAGACCCATACCTCACCCTATACACGAAAACAAACTCAAGTTAAATCAAAGATTTATATGTTGTTGTTGTTGTTATGTGCCGTCGAGTCGGCCCCGACTCATAGCGACCCCTCCTTGGGTTTCCGAGGGAGTATCAGCTTCTACAGT
>NW_006922039.1:690836-693491 GCF_000298275.1 Orycteropus afer afer
ATATAGTCCTGAATCAATGGTACTTGAAGAAAAAAGTTCAAGCTGACTAAAGGACTGGGTGAAAAAACAAGGCTCCCAGAATTGATGGAATACCCATTGAGATATTTCAATAAACAGATGAGCACCAGAGGCGTTTACTCATTTATGCCAAGAAATTCAGAAGACAGATACCTTTGGAATGAGCATAAATATGGAACACAACCAACAGGAAGAGATCCATATTTGTACCCATTCCAAAGAAAGTTGACCCAACAGAACGAAGAAATTATCAAACCATATCATTAATGTCACATGCAAGTACAATTTTGCTGAAGATAATTCAAAAACATTTGCAATAGTGTATTGACAGAGAACTGCCAGAAATTCAAGCCTGATTCAGAAAAGGGTGTGGAATGAGAGATGTCACTGCTGATGTCAGATGGATCTTGACTGAAATCAGAGAATATCAGAACCATGTTTACTTGTGTTTTATTGACTAAGGCATTCACTGTGTGGATCATAACAAATTATGTATAACACCACAAAAAATGGGAATTCCAGAACACTTAATTGTGATCATGAGGAACCTGTACACAGACAAAAACAATTTCTTTCAAATAGAACAAGGGAATACTGACTTCATGGCTTAAAATCAGGAAGGACGTGCATCAGGATTGCATCCTTTCACCATACTTATTCAATCTGTACTCTGAGCAAATAATACAAAAAGCTGCACTATATGAAGAACAACGCAGTATTGAAATTAGAGGAAGACTCATTAACAACCTGAGATATGTAGATGACACAACCTTACTTGCTGAAAGTGAAGAAGACTTGAAGCACTTACTGATGAAGATCAAGGACTTCAGTCTTCCTTACGGATTACACCTTAACATAAAGAAAACAAAAACCCTCACCACCAGATCAATAAACATCATGACAAATGAAGAAAACTTTGAAGTTGTCAGGAATTCCATTTTTCTTAGATCCACAATGAACACCCACATCGGCAGCAGTCAAAAAATCAGGGGATGTATTCTACTAGGCAAATCTGTTGCAAAATACCTTTTTAAGTGTTAAAAAGCAAAGATGTTACTTTGAAGACTAAGGTGTGCCTGATCAAGCCATGGTATTTTCTTTCAATCAATTCATGTACATGTGGAATCTGGATAATAAATAAGGAAAACCTAAGAAGAATTGATGCATTTGAATTGTAGTGTTTGCAAAGAATAGTGAAAAGACCATAGACTGGCAGAAGAACAAATAAATGTTTCTTGGAAGAAGTACAGCAGGCATGTTCCTTAGAAGAGAGTATGGACAGACTTTATCTCATGTACTTTGGTCATGTTGTCAGAGGGCTCAGTCCCTGGAGAAGGATATCATGCTTTTTAAAGTGGGGAGTCAGTCAAAAAGGGGAAGACCCTCAAAGAGATGAATTGATACAGTGGCTGTAATGTTGGGCTCAAACATAGCAAAAATTGTGAGTATGGTGCAGGACCCGGCAGTGTTTCCTTCTGCTGTACATAGGGTTGCTATGAGCCAGAGCCTATTTGATGGTATCTGACAACAGCAACAGTCCATGAGGTTAATAATTTGCAATAAGTAAGAGTTAAAACTTGTATGTGTACTAGGTAACAATTTAAATCAAAATGCATATATAATAATCAAGATAATATCAATAAAGAATTGGACATAAAAGAGCAGAAAGTGTTCATGAATTAACTTTCCAATTATGTACAGAAGCCAATGGAATTGTTTCAATGTGCATGTCTACTTTTTTAGAAACATCTTCTCCATGGTCTCTCCTGCTACCTCAGGATATTATGAGATAGTTGAGAATGTTTAGTAGGAGCTCTGGTCCCATAGTGCTTAGAACATTCAGCTCTAACCAAAAAGTTGGCAATTCAAACCTACCAGCTGCTCCACAGAAGAAAGATGGGGTAGTCTGTTTCCACAAAGATTTATAGCTACCCAATGGGGCAGCTCCACTTTGACCTGAAGGGTCCCTATGAGTCAGAATCAACTCAACAGCAGGGGGTTTGGTTTTCAGAATGTTTGGAAAAATGTAATTAGTATAATATCATGTCGCAGGGAGCTCTGATGGCCTAGTGCCTAAGGCATTTGACTGCTAACCAGAAAGCCGGCAGTTCAAACCCACCAGCCACTCCTCAGAAGGAAGATTGGACAATCTCCTTCCTTAGAGATACTGCCTCGGAGACTCAAGGAGAGGTCGTTATGAGTCAGGACAGACTCATCAACAATGAGTTTGAGTTTATTGTGTGGTAGGGAATGGGTAGATACATAATCAGGGAAGGATTCTATAGGAGGACTAAAGCTTTGCATTGATCTGACATATCATGAAAATATTTAGATTGTTCGCAATCCCATTACCTACAGACAAAAGTCGTGCTAGCAACACAAATGTGATGAGAGAGAAAATATTTGGGGAAAAAATTTAGGAGTGATACATATGCAAGGTGATAGTTATTCTTCTGTTATTTTCTTTAAAAATACATCATATTCTGACTATAATAAAATATTCTTATTCCTAGAGACAGGCAATTTTCAGTACTAAAACTGGATATTATTATCTTGGATTTAAACAAAGTCTCCACTTTGTCGAATAGTTTTGAGGAAGTAATTATTTTAAAAGACTCTCTCAGTCTTGGGTACTCA
>NW_006922039.1:693716-696502 GCF_000298275.1 Orycteropus afer afer
AGAAAGAAAATCACTCTATTATTTCATCCTGTACTCTAATGACAAGACCCAAATCTTTTCAGGCAATTTGATTTGTGAAAAGGGAATTAAGAAAGCCCTGCAATCTAGATCACTCAAGATTGCTTAGTAAATTATAACTAAATCAGATACCAGGCATCACTTTAGCAAATGAAATGTTCCCATCATTTGATAGCATCATAGGCATAGGCTTAAAAAAATTATAGTGAAGTTTTTATAATAATTAGTATTTTATAAAATTACAAATAGAATTATCTAAATCCTAAAATGTTTGCCAATGTCTTTGTTATGTTAAGAGAATGTGGCAAAATAATACCTGGGTTGTATTAAAGTGAATTATAGTGGGTTTAATTTCACTGCGGTACTTTTTTCCAACCTATTCTTATTTTACATGACTCAACATAAATTTTTTGGTTTTAAAAGATGTTTACTTACAAGAATTCAAAGTAAAGACAGATGGCAATTTTCTGTTCCGGGAGAAGGATAAATTGACCCACTAGACTAGTTGTAGTAAGGTTTAGTATTTGAAGTAAATAAAACTATCTCAGCTTTTTCTCTGATAGTCACAGTGTGTATGTGATTATTCTACTTAATTGCTTTTTATTGCAAAATAAATTTCATTCTAAGGGTGTGGTAATATATAACCACAGATTAACTAGAAATTTTGTAATCTTTTAACAACACGGTGAACAAGAACAGAATAAATGAGATAAAATATCCAAATCTTTTCAAACAGTTAATAATTTACCCATTTCCACATTTTCTTTTATTGAGTTTTCTACTCAATAATCAGTTTTTCAAAATGTATATGACCACTGATAGAATAAAGAAAGACAAATTATTTGGTGCTTAGTCATATTGGAATTTGATCTGTGAATATTTTTATGAGAAAATGGGACAAATAAATTATTCAATGTACACCAAAATATTCTCTGATATATAATTAAGAGTATGTACTATAAAATGTGGTACTTACTATATTAAAGTTCACATGTCAGTAGAAAATAGTATCTCCACCAACACAACTGTATTTAGAGTGCAAAATACAGAGAAGCAAAACCTTTTGGAATCTAAACTACTGGACATTTAAGGTATGACAAAGGAATCATTTGTTCCCACTCTGTTAAGCATCTGATAAGAGAAGCATTTAACAAGAAGGTTAATGAAGGAGATCCACAAGGTCTGGACAGTCTGATAAGTCATTAATAAGAAGAAAATTACACTTACATGTATGTCAATAATCAGCACATGAGCCGTGCAGAATTTCAACCAACTTATCGATGACAGCACATCTAAAAGAAAGAAAAACTCACAGTATCACAAAATCCCCTGTATTCAAAAAGCATGTGGCTCAGACTTAGGCTTCTGTTTGTGAAGGTGAGTGAGCCCCTACCAAAAGGGTTTATTGCCAAGGCAAGGTTAATACTCTTCATGATCTACTCTGAGAATATGATGGAGTGTGAATTATTAAGCAGTCAGTCAAAATCATAATAAAGACTATATGCATATTTTTTAACATATGAGGAGGTTAAAAATTGATAAAATAAAATATGACATATTTTATTATATATTATATTATAAATATATATGATATATATTATATTTTATATATAAATATAAATATATGATAATGCATATTTTCATGCTATACATTTATCCAAAGTTCTATACCATGATAAAAAGAGATGGAAATAATGATACTCCAAACCCTCACTTTCCACAAATTCCCTATCATGAACAATGAACGGCAAGATAGTTTTGTCATTATTCATTTTAAGTCCATATTGCTTTACATTTCTTCTATAGATATTTATTTTATATAGTAAAATAGCATTTTCTCCCCTCTATTAAATACTTCCTCAAAATTTTTGTGTATGGCAGCAATGACAGATTCTGCCTCTTTTATAGAGAGGACTTTTAGAATATTCTAATATTGATTAAACTGTTTAGAGAACAATGGACAATGTATTTGTTAATTTGGGTTTCATTGAGACTAATCAAGTAACTTACAGGAATAAATGGCTCTAGGTATCTCCTTCCAAGAAATCTATCCCCAAATCTGACCCCTTTTTACTCACCGGTGACAATTTGAAAATAGTAACCATGTTGAACTTCACCTAAGCCCTGTGAACCTGGGGTCAGCAGGGAGGGTTAAGAAATCCCCCGACCCTTTTGTGTTCCTGGAAATGGCTTGCCACAAAGAACTGCTTTTTCCCTGTATGATTTAGGTAAGAGTCAGGGATAACCCACTTGGTTACTATGACAAGGCCAGATGGACTCTCCAAATTCCCTTTCTTAGGCTTTTAAGTGATTAGCTTAACTGTGTGTCCCCATTTACCAATCTGGACAAAATATCTGCTAACTTGAACCTGCTTCCGTGGAGCAGATTCTGACTCATAATAACCCTATAGGACAGAGTAGAACTGCCCCATAGGACTTCCAAGGCTGTAAAACTTTAGGTAGGTAGCAGACTACCACATCTTTCTCCCATAGAGCAGCTATGGTGGGTTCAAAGCAACCTAGTGCTTAACTACTGCACCCCCAGGTCTCTTTAACTTGCCTCCCCTTCAAGGCATCTGGACTTTGACCCACCTTCAGCCTGAGCCAGCATCAAAATGTGTAACAGACCCTTCTTAACAGTCTTTCCGAAGAATAGGCTGACCTCAGGAAAATACAATCCCTAATGAACTCTCCTAATAAAACCACCTGTTTTATCCCACTCTTCCACACCAGGTTCCCTCTAGCCTTTTTCTCTCTCAACTTTGAGA
>NW_006922039.1:696602-702026 GCF_000298275.1 Orycteropus afer afer
ACCAGGTTCCCTCTAGCCTTTTTCTCTCTCAACTTTCTGTAATTGCTGCTTGCTCATCTTTTTTTTTTTTTTTTTTTTTTTTTTTTTTTTGCAATAGCTCCCTTCCTTTTTATGCAGTTCTTTCTGAATAAAGCCTTTCTTTACCTAAGTCTGGATTTGTTTTTATTTGACGGTACTTAAACATTTCACTTGATATTTCCTCACCTCATCCAGTGATTACTACTATAGGCATATGCTGAAAAGCAAAAAAATCAATCAGCCAGCATATTTTTTTAATGTCAACAGCCAGGCTGTTTTTTTTTTTTTTTTCTTGTTCAGTAAAATTATAGGATCCAGTACCTCCAACTGTATTTGCAATATTCTGTATGTCCTACTATTTTAGCAAGCTACTCTGTTTCTCCTTAAACAGTCTATCTGGGGAAGAAATGGTTTTGTTCTCAGGTCTCTGTGATGAGAAACAGCCTGTAATTAAGGAGTTGGCTCAGTTCACCTATGTATGGCTGAAAGGTTTCCAATACAGCTAGTTCCTCACTTATGATGCATCCTAGCTATGACGAACTACACTTAAGACCACCTTTTTTGTTTTGTTTTGTTTCGTTTTGGTATATCACATCAATAGTACAGGTAGTCCATGACTTACAATGGGGTTCAGTTCCAATGATTCTGCTGTAACTCAGTTCTGATAAAAGTCAAACACCTCTTTTTTAAAAAAAAAAAATCAAAATTATTGCCTTTTATTATCAGCATCCTTATAAATTTGATTTTTATTTGTCTTTAGGGGTTGGAAACATTACATATAAACTTAAAAAGAACAATAACATCAGTAAATTATGTAGTCCAATACTGTATGTAAGACATACTATAAATGATAAGATGTACAAAAAGAGAAAAAACCGTGGTAAATGTAGTTTATTACAACGCAAATACTTCATAAGTTGGGGACTACCTATAATATGTATTAAATACAATGTTGCAGCTGATGTTATTCTCAAATGTTCACTTGCAGATATTCAATGTTATGATTTATAAAGGCAATAATAATGAAAACTAAAAAAAAAAAAAAAAGAAGTACTTACATCAGAGCTGACTTACAATGGAGTCATTGCAATGAAACCACATTGTAGGTTGGGGACGACCTTAAAAAATTAAATGGTTGCTGATAGAACGGCCAAATGATATTACACAAAAAGAGGAGATAAATTGATGCAGTGGGTAAGGCATTTGGCTGCTAAGCAAAAGGATGGTGATTCAAACCCACCAGCTGCTCTGTGGAAAAAAAGATGAGGCAGTCTGCTTCTGTAAAGATCTACAACCTTGGAAACTCAATTGGGGTCACTATGAGTTGGAATCAATTTGATGACAATGAGTTGTTTTTTTTTTTTTTTTGGAGGGGGGGAGTTGAGAAATATATATACTTGGATGCATGCTACTGTTTTTTGTTTTGTGTTTTACTTTTCTTCCCCTACTTCATTAGAGCTTAAATTCTAAAGTGTTTGGCTTGTGGAAGGTTGCAGTCTACAGCGGGCAGCCTAACTCCTTTTTGAGTTTTTCCATAAGTTCAGACAACTATTTGAGTTATATTACTTCCTCAATGTTTGCTGCCTACTAAACCAGAAATGTGGCTATGATTAGACAAGCTCAGGGAAGGGCAGTTTGCTCTCAGAAAGAGTGTGGTTGAAAGTAGATTCACTAGTATGCAGAAAGATGCTGACACAGAGAACTAGGGAATTTGCCTGGGGATTTTCTGAAAATAGCCAATCAGACCCAAGTTATCTAAGTTAAAGACTGGGAGTCCTTGTACTGTCTCTTAGCCATCCTTTGGCTATAAGTCAGGGTCACATGATCATGAGTCATACTCTGACCACCACATAACCAGGTGGTTGAAGCCCCAAAACCAATCTTGCAACCTTTCATAACCTGCAATTGTATACGTATACCAATCTTGGTCTTCTCCCCCTCCTCTCTTCAGTAGACCTGCCTGTGACAGTGATGGATTGACCTGCCACCAATCATGACCTTGTTGTGATGATTTCCTTTGCTCTCCATCATATATTTGAAAACCATGGCTGTAAGTCAGAGGATTCCTTCAGCTTTTGCACTGTGTACATGCTGGCAGTTTCCCTCATCTGGATGATTATGTTTTTAGTTTGTCTTTGTCCTGTTTAAGGTTTAATCAAAGGATCTCTATAGAATATGTTTGAATTTGGGGTCTTTTTTTCCCCTAGCATACAACATGATAAAAACTGTTACTATTCTACTTTCAAAACTGTCTAATTATCTTATGAAGGAATATTCCTATGAAGAAATAGACTGCTTTAACAAAAATGTTGTGATTGCCAGAAAGATCTAATTCTTGCTACTTTGACTAACACTTTGACTTGCTATTGACTAATAAATAATAATTGGCTGCCACAAAAGTTACAGCTATTTATTAACATTGTTAGGAACAAACAGAAGGACATGCCTGTGGTATCATTCATCACAAGGGCCAATGAACAAACCAAATTATAATCTGGACTTCCAGTTTCAGTTCCAGCATGCAATATGCTTGGAAGTCATCACTGCTTTCTTAACAACAAGAAACTGATGGACAAATAGAAAATAAACAACTTTTCTTGGATACTTTAGAGAATTGAGGCGGCAAGGCAAACTGCCACCTTAAAATATGAAGAAAAAAAAGCTTATCCAGATAGATACAATAGAACACTAAGCATTTGCTTATCTAAAGCAGTTGTTAGATGCCATAACTGAATGAGAAACTCCTCAGACCCCCATAGGAATTCCACCTGGTTTTCAAGTAAGAAAGATCCATCCAGTTGGGACCCTGGCAAGGAGTGTGGAAGAGTACCCATTGTAATATCTTCTCAGAATATTCTCTATAACAAAAGCCTACTCTCCTGGAAGCAAGATTTCCCAGAGGGCAATACTAAAACTTTATCCTACCAAAATGAAAGGGATTCCTCCCCATTCCAGCATGTGATAGCTTCCTTGTATCATTTATTATTGTTTCTGTGTACCATGGAGTCTATTCTGACTCATAGCAAACTCATGTGAGAGAATAGAATGGCCCCATAGGTTGTTGTGTGCTGTAATCTTTTAAAAAGCAGAACACCAGGTATTTCTCCCACAGAGCACCTGAGTGAATTCAAACCACCAACCATTTGGTTATTAGTCATGCCCTTAACTTTTGTACCACCTGGGCTCCTTCTTATCTCATCTAAGGAGAAAAAGTACATAGTCAATAGGGGACAAGACATCAAGGAAATTGAGAATACTGCAGTTAGGAAAAGGAGTAGGATGCAATGGGGAGTAAAAAAAAAAAAACACTATACTACTTCAAGAGGAAAAGAAACATTAATAAAGACTAAATACCTGTACTGAGGCTGAATCACAAAATTATAGAATGTTGCGCCAACATACACACTATCACTACATCAACGAATCTCCAGTGTAATAACAGTAAATTACAGCTGAAAGAGATAAGACATATACTCATTCTGAGAAGTAGTATAAAGAGAAATTCCAAAGCTAAGAGGGATAACCAAAACAAAGACACTAGAGAATGTTCTAGTACATATAGCTACAAGAAAGTTTACATACCCCAAGTCCTAGCCAGATTAACATAAATCCTCACACCAAAGATTTCTTTACTACAGTGTTCTTATTACCAATACAATGTGTTGGCTTTCAAGGAAAAATTAAAAAACATGCCAAAAGACAGGATAAACCACAATTTAATTGATGAGAAAAAGCAAGCATCAGAACAAATACAGATGCAACACAGATGCTGGAAAAGAATTTAAGATATATCTGATTAATATGCTAGGGCTTCTAGTGGAAAACAAAAAATATGCAAGCCCAGTGAGTAATGTCAGCAGAGATGTGTAAACTATAAGAAAGAATCAAAAGTAAATGTTGTTACTGTTGTTTTTAGGTGCCGTCGAGTCTTGTCTGACTCATAGCAACCGTATGCACAGAAGAATGAAACACTGCCCGGTCCCGCCCCAGCTCCATGATCCTTTCTATACTTGAGCCCATCATCGCAGCCACTGTGTCAATCCATCAGGTCAAGGGCCTCCCCCTCTTTCATCGACCCTCTACCTTACCAAGCATGACATCATTCTCCAGGGAATGGTCCCTTCTGACAACATGACCAAAGTAGGTGAGAAGTATGGCCATTCTAGCTTCCAAGGAGCATTCCACTGCATTTCCTCCAGGACAGACCTGTTAGTTCTTTTAGCAGTCCATGGCACTTTCAATAGTCTTCACCAGCACCAAAATTCAAAAGCATCAACTCTTCTTTGGTCCTCCTTATTCCTTGTCCAGCTCTCACATGCATATGAGACAATTGAAAATATCATGGCTTGTGTCAGGCACACCTTAGTCTTCAAGGAGACAGCCTTGCTCTTCAGTACTTGAAAGAGGTCCCTTGCAGCCAACTCACCCAGTGCTATATGTCGTCTAATGTCCTGCCTGCTGCTTCCAGTGGCGTAGATTGTAGAACCAAGCAATGTGAAATCTTTGACTTCAGTCTTTTCTCCATTTACTATGATGCTGCTTATAGGTCCAGTTGTCAGAATTTTTGTTTTCTTTATATTGAGGTGTAATCCATACTGCAGACTGTATTCTTCAGTCTTCATCAGTAAGTGCCTCAAGTCATCCTCACTTTCAGCAAGCAAAGTTGTGTCGTCAGCATATTGCAGGTTGTTACTGATTCTTCCTCCTATCATGATGCCACGTTCTTCATATAGTCCAGCTTCTCAGATATTTTGCTCAGCATACAGATTGAATAATTATGGGGAATGGATTCAACCCTGACACACTCCCTTCTTGATTTTAAACCATGCAGTGTTCCCTTGTTCAGTTTGAACAACAGCCTCCTGGTCAATGTACAGGTTCCTCATGAGTACAATCAAGTGTTCTAAAATTCCTATTCTTCTCAATGTCATCCACAATTTGTTATGATCTACACATCAAATGTCTTTGCATAGTCAATAAAATCAAAAGTAAACATCTTTCTGGTATTCTTTGCCTTGAGCCAAGATCCATCTGACAGCAGCTATGACATCCCTTGCTCCACATCCTCTTCTGAATCCAGCTTACATTTCTGGAAGGTCTCTGTCAATATCTGCAGCCGTTTTTGAATTATCTTCAGTAAAATCTTACTTGCTTGTGATATTAATTATATTGTTCGATAATTTGCACATTCCGTGAGATAACCTTTTTTTGGAATGGGTACAGATGGATCTCTTCCAGTCAGTTGGCCAGATAGCTGTTTTCCAAATCTCTGGGCATAACTGAATGAGTGCCTCCAGTGGGGCATACATTTGTTGAAACATCTCAGCGGGTATTCCGTCAATTCCTGGAGCCTTGTTCTTCACCAATTCTTTCAGTGTAGCTTTAACTTCTTCCTTCGCTACCATT
>NW_006922039.1:702336-707355 GCF_000298275.1 Orycteropus afer afer
CATTTGCTTTAGCTACTCTCCACTCAAGGGCAAGTTTCAGAGTCTCTTCTGTCATCCATTTTGGTCTTTTCTTCTTTCCTCATCTTTTTAGTGATCTCTTGCTTTCTTCATGGATGATGTTCTTGATGTCATCCAACAATTCTGGTTTTCAGACACTGGTGTTCAATGCATCAAATCTGTTCTTTAGATGGTCTCTAAATTCAGGAGGGTTATATTCTAGATCATATTTTGGCTCTCGTGGATTTTTTTTAATTGTCTTTAACTTCAAGTCGAACATGCATATGAGCAGTTGATGGTGTGTTCCACAACTGCTAAAAATAAAAAATGCAGTAATACAAATGAAGCTCAGGAAAGAATGAGTGAGCTTGAAAATAGGTCAAAATAAACTATCCAAACTAAAATGCAAAAAGAAAAATTAATGAGGAAAAAAAGGTCAAGAAAAAACAACCAAGAACTGTGGATAATATTAAAAGTTGTAACTTATGCCTAATTAGATTACTAGCAGAAGAAACCAAGTGAGAACCAAGCAGAAGAAATATCTGAAGTCAAAGAGAACCCAATCACTTTTGTACAATCTTAGCCATTTCTTTAATCCATTCATTTATAAAATCATCAATTAATTAAAAACACATTGCATGGTAACTACTACGCACTGACTCTGTTGACAAAAGTGTAAGCAGGACAAACAGTCCTTGCTTCAGAAACAGTGATAAAATAAAACAAGTGCACAAGTAAATAAAAGAACTGGAAAGTGGAAGTTATATTGTTGATGTTAGTCAACTTCGAGTTGTCTCTGACTCATGGCAACCTCATTTACAAAGGAACAAAAAGTTGCCATGTCCTAACCCATCTTCATGACTGAATTCTGATACACTTGAGTCAATGATTGTGGCCATTGCATATTTTGAGTGCCTTCCCACTGGGGGGGGGTCATCTTTCAGCACTATATTAGAAAATATTTTCTTGTGATTCATAGGGTTTTCACTGGTTAATTTTTGGAAGGAGATCATCAATCAGATCTTTCTTCCCAGTCTGTCCTAGTCTTGATGCTCCAGGGAACCCTGTCTGCTATGGATGACCCTGCTGCTATCTGAAATGCTGGTGATATAGCCTCCAGAATCATAATAACATGCAAGCCCCACAGTACAACAAGCTGACAAACAGGTGATAGGTGGATTTTATACTGTGAAGGAAACAAGGCACTAAAGTAGAGAACAAGGATTGGGCAAAATATTTCATTTTGGGTGATTAGAAAAGACCACTCTGAAGATATAACATTTAAACTGAAACTTGAAGGATTCGATGGAGCTAGCTGTATGAAGCATGGGAGACTAGAATATGATCATTCTATGTGTTCCTTAGTCTCTATTTTGCTAGGGTTATTTCTTTACTGAGTACTAAGAAGATCCATATATTACAGTGGTTTCTACACGTTTGTGTCATAGGTCTTTTTTGAGAATATGATGAAAATTCTGGACCCTCTCAAAAGAAAAATGCCTATATAAACATACCAGTAAGTTTGGTAACTGATTTCTGAAATTAATCCAGATAATATATGCCAAGTCACTAGTCAAGCTTTCTAGTGCAAAAGATATTAGGAAGAAAAGACAGAAGACATTCTATGCACATTCCTGTCAATCTGTCACCTCAAAATAGTGAGGACTAGTAAATACCCTTTTAAATATTCTGTATTTCCACAGCAGAGTAGCTACTCAGGACTATCTGAAATCACCTTTCCAGCTAAGAAATCTTGAACCAATATTATTTTTTAAAATGGCTCATTTCAGAGTCCAGGCTATTTTCTAAATTTGTGTTTGCTTGTTTTTCCCATTCCATGAGTAGATGGTATTTCATCTCTCCTATCCTCATTGACTAAGGATACTTAAATCATAATGATAAATGATTACATATTTTTCCTCATATGTGTCTTGAACTTTCATGCTTCCCTGTGTTTCCAATGCTATATATTATACCTAGATGGTACTTCCCCCATTCTCTATTTCAAGACCCATCAAATGCCAACTCCTCTATGAAAGTTTCCCCTGATCTTTCCAGTCAAAATTTAGGTAATGAATGGTGGTTGAATGAATCTATGTACATACATGTGGATAAATGAGGGGATTAACTATCAGCAACGTAAAAAATGTGTAAAAGCTTTGGTTTTCTAATTTTCAATAATTCCTGAATCCTCAGGTTATTAAGTTTGTGATAAAAGAGAAATTTCTCACAACTAACTAGTAACTCAAAAGTATCTTCCTAATTTTTATATCTTATGTACAGATGTATGTCTTCATAAGCCTAGTTCATGTAATTTTATATTGGACCAAACTATATTCAAGGTTGTGTTCCAACATAATTATTATAGATTCCTTACATTTCTCTCAATTTTTTTTTTAGTTTTCCACTCTCACTGACTCAGCCATAAGTTAAAACTAATTAAAATCTATAAAGAAGAAATGAAAGGTTATATATTTAAATGAATTCAGAGACTGACAATTTTATAATTAGCTAACTATATTTTCTAACTGCTGGATTTGGTATGTGCAGTAAGTCAGTTCACTCCTTTTTTTACAACCTCAATTCTGTTCCAAGGATACTATATGTACAATGGTTTAAGTCTCTCTCATTTGCTCTCTATTGATCTCATAACTTGATCATCAATCAGTCAAGGAGAGACTATTAATTAATTCTGTGATGTAAACAAAGTTCTACCAGGAAGTACAATGAGATTACCAACTCATTTTACTTAGTCATTAAATAGCTAACAGCATGGGCTAATTTGCTAAGGATATGACTCTGGGCATCATTGAACTCAAACATACTCAACAGATGACATGCCATATGGATTTGTCTTCCTCTACCATGATAAATTTCTACGTGATTCATCAAAAGCCACAGTAGGAGTTCATATTTACCCAATGTTCACTAAATGAGTAATATGCAACCTTATAACCATAGCCAGCTTTTGAACAGTCATCTTCAAAAAACAGGAACACACATGTCCATCATTTTGCATTTGTTCTATTAGCTATACCCTGTTCAGGCCACATGACTATGTTTTAAAGAATGTATCACCTTCTAATGAATTATCTACAAATAACAGGATTTAATTAGGCAGAGCTCTATCACTCCTCTGACTAATATAGTCTTCAAGGCCATTTACAAGTATTCATTAAAAGTTTAAATGAAATCTGTTTTTGAATGAAAGGTGGCTGAGTGGGGTGGAACAGCAATGTAAATAAAACAAAGAAGAAAACACTTGACTTTCTGTATTAATTAAAAAGTCAATGACGAAGCAATTCATATGTCAATTGAAATACATTTTGAAATTGTTTCAACACAACAATATATCAGGGAAAATTATTTTCAAAAGATAACTTAGAGAGGTGTAGTCCTTCAACTTTGAAAGTTTTACTCACTAAAATAAAAATAACTGCTTAATCTGCTGTCTAGTATAGGCTCTTTCTTCAATTTTCTTAAGAAATTTCTTGGAAAAAACACTGGTCTTGTAGAATAGTCCTTGTCATTTTTTACACGCACTAGATTAACCTCCTGCCTGGAACAACTAAAAATCTGGACAAAATATGTGAAACAATGGCTCTCAAGACAATGAAAATTAGGTCACAATGTTCCTGAGAGATAAGAAGCAAATGAGGTAAATCCAAGGACTTTCCTGGCATACTGCCTAGAGAAAGCTTCTAGGCCATAATGTGGGAAGAGAGAAAGCAAGTGAATCCCAATAATCTCCCTGAGTTGAGGACACAGAGCTGAGAGTCTTAGGAGATGAGGGCAGCTAGGAGCTCTGGTAGCATAGTGGCTAAAGCACTTGACTGCTAACCAGAATGCTGGTGGTTCAAACCCACCAGCCACTCCTCGGAAGGAAGGTTGGGCAATCCTACTTCCGTAGTGATACTGCCTCGGAAACCCAAGGAGGGGTCGCTATGAGTCGGGGCCGACTCGACGGCACATAACAACAACAACAACAACAGAATTGACAGGACCGACTATTAAAGAGGAAAGAACTGAACAGAAAAAATCTGGATATGTCCCTCAAGTTTACACCTGGTTATCATATATTTTTGTTACTCTTGATTTATTTACACTAATTTTAAGTGTACTTCTTTGGATTTTCTTAATAATGATTGCTCTCAATACTACAACATAAATATATGACATCTAACAGTCTATTTGTATCAACACTTTACTACTTTGAGTAAGCTGTGGAAACCTCATTTCCATTTAGTTTCCTTTACCTTCCTTAATTTCAAATATCATTGTCTTGATATGATTTTTAAAACTTATAAGAAAATGGATAGTTAATTATATGTGCTCATATCTCTACTGTTTCTGTTGCTCCTTCTTGATGCTCCAAGATTCTTTCTTTTATCATTTCCTTTCTGTTTGTTGAGGTTCTGTAACTTTTTTTTTTTTTTGCATAGTTATGCTGTAGATTCTTTTAGCTTTCCTTCAGCTGATAGTGTTTTTAAAGGAGCTCTGGTGGTGTAGTTGTTAAGGCATTTGGCTGCTAATCTAAATGTTGGTGGTTTGAACCTACCAGCCACTACATGGAAAAAAGATGGGGCAGTCTGCTTCCATAAAGATTTCCATCCTTGGAAACTCAGTGGGGGTCACTGTGAGTTGGAATTGACTAGTTGGAAGTGAGTTTGGTTTTTGATAGTGCTTTTATTTCCCCTTAATTCCAGAAGGATAATTTCTCTGTAGATAGGATTCAGGGTTGACAGTTTTTTTTCTATCAATACTTTAAAAGTTGTTGTGACATTTATCTTCTTGTCTTCAAGATTTATAATTAAAAATCCACTCTTTTAAATTTTTGTTCTATCAGTAATACATCATTTTTCTCTGACTGCTTTCAAGATTTTCCATTCTCTTCAATTTTCCTTAGTGTTCAGAAGTTTAATTACAATGTGTGGATTTCACTGAATCTATCCTATTGGATGAGAGCTCTGGTAGCATAGTGGCTAAGGCACTTGACTGCTAACCAGAAGGCTGGTGGTTCAA
>NW_006922039.1:707571-710384 GCF_000298275.1 Orycteropus afer afer
TCAGGAGGAAGATGGGACAATCTACTTCCATAGTGATACTGCCTCGGAAACCCAAGGAGGGGTCGCTATGAGTTGGGTCCGACTCAACAGCACCTAACAGCAACAACAACATCCTATCGGATACACCTTACTGGTTTTTCTCTTTCAGATTTGGGAAGATTTAAACCATTATTTCTCCATATATCTTCGGTCTCACTCTCTTTCTTCTCCTTTTAGGACTCTGATGATACAAACACTGATGTTTTGTCACTGTCCCACAGGACACTGAAGTTATATTTTTTGCTTTGTTTATTTGGTTTTCTCTCTGTTGTTTAGAAAGAGTGAATCATATTCATCTATGCTCAACCTCACTGATTCTATCTTTCTTTACTGATCCAGTAAGTTTTTGTTGTTGTTGTTGTGTTTTTAAGTTCTGTAATTTCCATTTTGTTCTTTTTCATTACCTGTATTACTTTTTTTGAGATTTTCTATTTTTATTTATCATATTTTGGCTCTTGTGGACTTGCTTTAATTGTCTTAAGCTTCAACCTGAACTTGTTTATGAGCAATTGATGGTGTGTTTCACAGTCAGATTCTGGCCTTGTTTTGGCTGAAGATACTGAGCTTCTCCATCATTCCTTTCCATAGATATAGTCTATCTGATTCCTGTGTATTCCATCTGATGAGGTCCACATGTATAGCCACTGTTTATGATGTTGAGAGAAGGTATTTGGAATGAATATAAACCATTGGTCTTGCAAAAGTCCATCATGCAATCTCAAGCATCATTTCTATCGCCAAGGCCATATTTTCCAGCTACCAGTGATCCTTCTTTGTTCCCAACTTTCACAGTTCAATCACCAATAATTATCAATACATCTTGATTGAATGTTTGGTCAATTTCAGATTGCAGAAGTTGATAAACATCTTAAATTTCCTCATATTTAGTTTTAGTAGTTGGTGTGTAAATTTGAAAAAAAGTAGTATTAACTGGTTTTCCTTGTAAGAATATGGATATTATCTTATCACTGACAGCATTGTACTTTAGGATAGATCTTAAAATATTTCTTATTATGATTAATGTGATACCATTCCTCTTCAATTTATCATTCTCAGCACGGGAGATGATATGATTGTGTGATTCAAAATTATCAATACCAGTCCATTTCAGCTCACTAATGCCTAGGATATTGATCTTTATGTGTTCCATCTCATTTTTGACAACCTCCAACTTTCCTAGATTCATAATTCATACATCCATGTTCCATGTATTAATGGATGTTTGTAGCTGTTTCTTTCCATTTTGAGTCATGCCAGAACAGCTAAAGGAGGTCTCAAAAGCTTTACTCCATCCATGTCATTAAGGGTGACTCTACTTTGAGGAGACAGCTCTTCTCCAGTCATATTTTGAGTGCTTTCTGACTTGAGGGGCTAATCTTCCAGCACTATAACAGACATGTTTCAGGAATTTTCATAAAGTTTTCCAATAATATATGAGGCAGTGTTTTACTGCTATTCATAAGGTTTTCACTGGTCAATTCGTTGAGAAGTGGATGGCCCCTTCCTTCTTCCAAGTTTGTTGTAGTCTGGAAGCTCCACTGAAACTTGTTCACCGTGGGTGACCCTGTTGGTATTTTAAATACTGGTGGCATAGCCTCCATCCTCACAGCAACATGCAAGCCACCACAGTATGACACACTGACAGACAAATTTAGAGATCATCTGAAGAACAGATTTGATGCATTAAACACCAATGACAGAAAACCAAACAAGTTGGGAGATGACGTCAAGGACATCATACATGAAGAAAGCAAAAGGTCACTAAAAAGAGAGGAAAGGAAGAAAAGACAAAAATGGATGTCAGAAGAAACTCTGAAACTCAGTTTCAAATGGAGAATAGCTAAAGCAAATGGAGAAAATGACAAAATTAAAGAGCTAAACAGAAAATCTCAAAGAGCAGCTCTAGAAGACAAAATCAAATATTGTAATGAAATGTGCAAAGAGCTGGAGTTAGAAAACTGAAAGGAAAGAACAATCTTGGCATTTTAAACTACAAGAACTAAAGAAAAACATTCAAGCCTCAAATTGCAATATTGAAAAACGCTATCGGCAAAATATTAAATGATGCAGGAAGCATCAAAAGAAGAAGGGGATGGAGCACTACCGGGCAGTGTTGCATCCTGTTGAATTATGAGTCGGGGCCTACTCAACGGCACCTAACAACAAGAACAGTATCTTCATTTGTTTCAAGAGAATTTGTAATTGACTGCTGAAGCAATTTTATAGTGGCTGCTTTAACATCCTTGTCAGATAATTACATTTGATTCATCTCAAGGTTGGCCTAAGTTGACTGTGTTTTCCATTTATGTTATAATTTTCTTGGTTCTTATGATCAGTGATTTTTAAATTACATGCTGGTTATTTTTTCTATAATGTTAGTAGACTCTGGCTATTATTTGTATCTTTTATTTGAGCAGGATTTCACACTGTTTATGTGTAATGTGCAGATCCTGACCTACTTTTCTGGGCTATAGTTCTAATGCCAGCTCAATTTTCAAAGGCTTTGTGGTGTTATTTTGTTCTGCTCAGCTTACCTGAAGCCACTGGTATTCCCACTTGTCCCTGCTGGTGCTACCTAAAGTGATAAAAAGGTTTTCCCCAGCCTGAGACACAAGTTGTCTCTTAGTTGGGGAGTATATTCCAAGGCCACAAAGGATGAAGTATAACTGGCCACACTATTGATCTTCAGGATAATCTTAATGGTGCTCTTTAGGTATCCTATTGTCTCTGAGAAGATGAGGATAGTCTCAGGTCCGCAAGAACAAAGATTTTTT
>NW_006922039.1:710595-718749 GCF_000298275.1 Orycteropus afer afer
GTTGCAGACCTGTGAGGGTTTCTCTGGCTGGGTGCTTATTTTGGCTGGATTCCTCCTGCCTCTGGAGGATTGATAACACTTTCCAGACTGGGGCATTTATTGAAGTGGGATCCCCCTCCAGTGTCTCTCAACTTCCCTGGTGTGTCTTGGAAGGGGAAGAGTGTCTCAGACACATAAGGAAAAATAAATTTTCTACGTAAGGCCAACTGATTTGTAGAGGTCTCTCTTGCTCATGCCTCTTGGCTCTCTAAGTGGGAAGAGTGAGTTCTAGGTTCCATGGAAAATGAAAGTACTTCTGTTATCTATGCTTTCTGTATACTCTCAAGTCATATCTGATTCTGTAATGTTCTTAACACATATATGTGAAAGTCACTGTTATGTATACTTTTGTGATGATTTTTACACTGTTATGATGCAATGATAGATTTAACACAATGAAAACTAATGACCAATGAAAATATTAATTGTGGTCTGACATCAAGAAAATCATACAAGAAGAAAGCAAAAGGTCATTAAAAAGACAAAACAAAGACAAAAAGGAATGTCAGAAAAGACTCTGAAAATTCTCCTTGAATGCAGAGTAGCTAAAATGAAGATAACATACTACACAAAAACATTGTTTCACAACCTACTGTGGTGAGTAGTGACTGGGATCTTAAAAGCTTGCAAGCAGCCATCTAGATGCAACAATGGGTCTGTCCTTGTCCAGAACAATGAAGAATGAAGAAAAACAAAGATGCATGGAAACAGTTAGTCCAAGGGACTAATACACCATGAGATTCTCAGCTTTTATGACCATGAGACCAGAAGAACTAGATGGTATGGTGCCCAGCTACTACTGTAAACCACTCAGAAAAGGATCTATGTAGGAGATCCTGGATAGAGTGGGAGAACAATGTGGAACAAAACTCAAAATCATATAAAAAAAAAAAAAACAGCCTTCCTCATCCAATAGAGCCTGGTGATACCTCTGAGACTATGGCTCCTAGCTGCCCTTAAAGTCTGGAATTGAACTTGTTCCAGTAGCTCCCAGCCAAATAAAAAACTGGCATATGGGCTGAACATTTACATCAGCTTGATACACTCCTTGGAGATATAAAACATGGGAGAAAATAAGGGTAGTGTATGCACAGGGAGACAGCTCAGGGGTCAGAAGTGTATGGGAGGGAGGTAAGTATGGGAAGGAGTGGGAAGAGAGCTGTTCCATTGTGGGAATTTGCAGTCAATGTCATGAACTGCTGTATGGAAAATCAATTTGCTCTGTAAACCTCCACCTAAATGACAATAAATAAATAAAGTGAATGGAAGAAATTATGAAGTAAAAGAGCTAAACATGATTCCAAAGCCACCTTGAAAAGACAGAAACTGCCACTGTCATTGAATTGATTCTGACTCAGCAATCCTATAGATAGAGTAGAACTGCCACAGTAGGGTTTCCAGGGCTGTAAATCTTCACAGAAGTAAACTGCTCATCTTTCTTCCTTAGACCACCTTGTGGATTTGAAATACTGAACTTTTGGTTAGTGTTCTGGTTACCTAGTGCTGCTCTGACAGACATATACCACAAATGGGATGGCTTAAACAAACAGGAGTTTATTCTTACAATTTGGAAGCTTTAATTCCAAGTTCAAAGTGCCAGGCTCTAGGAGCTGAGTGAAATCCCATCAGCCTTGGGCTTCAGCTCTGCCTCCAGTTCCCAGCCCACTGAAGCTAGAGGCTTTTCTTCACTCAGACAGCTGCTGGCTGCTAATGCTGCCAAGACCAAGGTTGACAAGTAACAAGGCACAGTCCTAATATTACCAAATCACATGGCAGGCCATTAATTCAAGTCCATTGTAAGTCCTCAGGTTGGCAGAGCACGGCAGGCTGCTGAACAATGACACAGCTACATGCAGGGTTCAAGTGTGCCATAAGCTAGAGACCATTCCTAAAGCTACTTCTTAAATATGGGAAGCAGACCACATACCCAAAGCAGCTACTCAGCTGCTTGTGGCAGATCCCACCATGGAGTTGATTGCCAGTATCATCGTGGGGAGTAACTACCACCAGCTCCCCAGACACTCAACCAGGCCCAACCAAATTGACACAGAAATATAACCCCCACAGTTAGCATCCCAATACTTTAGCCAAAACACTACCAGAGCTCCCCAAAGAGACAAAGCAAAATATTATATTGCCATGTGCAAAGACCTGGAGTTAAAAAAACAAAAGAGGAGAATATGCTAGGCATTTCCAAGGTGAAAGAACTGAAGGAAAAAAAAAAAAAGCCTGTAGTTACAATATTGAAGGATTCTGTAGGCAAAATATTGAGCAATACAGAAAGCATCAAAAGAAGATTGAAGGAATACACAGTCATTTTATCAAAAAGAATTGGTCAGTGTTCAACAATTTGAGGATATAGCATATGATAAAGAACCAATGCCACTAAAGGAAGTAATCCAAGCTGCGCTGAAGTCATTGGTGAAAAACAAGACTCCAGGAATTGACAGAATACCAACTGAGATGTTTCAACATATGAATGCAATGCAGGAAGCACTTGTGTCTGCCAAAAATTTTGAAAGATAGCTACTGGCCAACTGACTGGAAGATATCCATACTTGTGCCCATTCCCAAGAAAAGTGATTCAATAGAATGCAGAAATTATTGAACAATATTATTAATATCACATGCAAATAAAATTTACTGAAGATAATTTAAAAATGTTTGCAGCCATTTGACCATTGACAGAGAATGGTGAGAAACTCAAGCTGGATTCAGAAGAGGACCTGTAAAGAGGGAGATCTATGCTGTCAGATGGATCTTGGTTAAAAGCAGAGAACATCAGAAAGGTATTTACCTGTGTTTTATTGATTATGCAAAGGTATTCAACTGCATGGATCTTCAATTATGCATAACATTGCACAAGTAAGAGTTCCAGAACAACTAATTTTACTCATGTTGAACCTGTACATAGACCAAGAAGCAGTCATTCAAACAGCACAAGGGGTCATCGTGTGGTTTAAAATCAGAAAAGTTGTTCATCAAGATTTGCTCCTTTCACCATACTTATTCAATCTGTATGTGGAACAAATAATCCTAGAAGCTGGACTATATAAGGAAAAACATGGCAGCAGGATTGGAAGAAGACTAATTAACAACCAGTGATATGCAGATGATACACACAACCTTGCTTGCTGAAAGTAAAGAAGACTTGAAGTTCTTACTGATAAAGATCAAAGACTACAGCCTTCAGTATGGATTACACTTAAACATAAAGAAAACAAAATTTCTCACAACTGGAGAAATAAGCAACATCATGATAAATGGATAAAAGATTGAAGTTATCAAAGATTTAATTTTACTTGGATCCACAATCAATTCCATGAAAACAGCAGTCAAGAAATCAAACGACTCATTGCATTGGGCAAATCCGCAGCAAAAGACTTCTTTAAGATGTTAAGAAGAAAAGATGTCACTTTGAAGACTAAGGTATCTCTCACCATAGCCATGTTATGTTCAATTACCTCATATGCATGTTAATACTGGACAATGAATAAGGAAGATCAAAGAAGAATTGATGCATTTGAATTACGGTGTTGGCAAAGAAAATTAAATATAATATAGACTGCCAGAAGAATGAACAAATCTCTCTTGGAAAAAATACAGTCAGAATCCTCCTTGGAAGCCAGGATGATGAGATTTCATATCTTGTACTTTGGTCATTTTATCAGGTGGGAGTAAGATATCACACTTGGTAAAGTAGATGGTCAATGAAAAAGAGGAAAATTCTCAATGAGATGGATTGAGGCCTGTTGAATTACAGTATTGGCAAATAATATTGAATATATTATGGACTGCCGGAAGAATGAACAAATCTGTTTTGGAAGAAGTACCACCAGAATGTTCCTTAGAAGCAAGGACAGTGAGACTTTGTCTCACATATTTGGATATGTTACTAGGAGGGCCCAGTCCCTGGAGAAGGACATCATCATTGGTAAAGTAAAATGTACAGTGAAAAAGAGGAAGACCTTCAATGAGAATCGGCACAGTAGCTGCAACAATGCGCTCAAACATAGCAAGGACTATGAGAATGGCTCAGGATCAGGCACTATTTGGTTGTTGTATGCGGGTCACTATGAATCAGAGCCATCTCAATGGCACCTAAAGACAACATGATATTTTCATAATGCTTTTAACCACCTATGTATAAGTCACCTATAATGTGAATTTCTAAATAACACATGTGTGTGTGTGTGTATAATATAAGAGGAGCTGTGGTAGCATAGTGCCTAAGGCACTTGACTGCTAACCAGAAGGCTGGAAGCTCAAACCCACCAGCCACTCCTCCAAAGGAAGATTGAGCAGTCTACTTTCTTAGGAGACCCAAGGAGGGGTTACTAAGGGTCAGATGCCATTGAGTGAAGTACACATATATGTATATGTGTATATATGGGAGCTCTGGTAGCGTAGTACTTAAGACACTTGACTGCTAACCAGAAGGCTGGTGCTTCAAATCCACCACCCACTCCTTGGAAGGAAGGTTGGGCAATCTGCTTCCGTAGTAATACTGCCTCGGAAACCCAAGGAGGGGTCGCTATGAGTCGAGTCTGACTCGACGGCACGTAACAATAACAACATGTGTATATATATTTCTATAAAGCTCTTTAACTATTAAATATAAGTTGCTAAATGTAGTTCTAACCTTGAAATTAAGATAATAGAAGTACATAAAGTAGGTTGTAAATAACTTCCTTAAATTGGGCTGTGCACTTGCACAATGTGATAACAAAATGTAACATTAATCAAAACTCTACAAATTAACAAAGCATCAATATGTCATTAAAAAAATCCAATAATTTTTAATTAATTAATCTGGCCTTGAAACACATAGTAAGAAAAAATAGAAATAAAACATAATATAAATTAACAAAACTTAAATATGTTATATAATTCTGTAACTGATGATAAAACATATCAGTTATAGTTGAACATGACAGCACACAGGGTATAAAAACTGATGGATTTCTGTTCATTTTCCAAGAAGACAGAAGCAACGTGACTCTCTGAATCTCTGTCTGAAGACTGAGAAGCCTGCTGAGATCACCACAATCAACCTTGGACTCCAGCTACAGGGGACGTCTCTGAGTTCGGGGAAGTGGCGGTGAAGTCTCCTCTCTGAAACAACTCATTAAATGTAAAAGCCTGGAGTCGAAAGATTTAACTCTAACATTTAAAGTAACATTGCAATGGTGAATTCTGATTTTCCTGTGATAAATGAATGTCTTGATGTCTTACTTGTAGTGCCTTGCCATGACTACCTTGCATAAACTAAACAAGTTTATGCATGACAAACCTGAGCATTTCTTTATTTATTCTTAAGATAAAATACTCCAGAACAACTTGTCCTACCTAGTTATTGTTGAAAGTGTTCCTAATCCATCCCCTTTGCTGGTAGTGCTGGACTATCTTCTGTTTTTAGGTTAAACCTCTTTGCCATTAAAATGATTCCAACTCTTAATGACCCTATAAAACCAAGTAGAAGGTTGTAAATCTTTACAGAAGCAGACTGTCACATCTTTCTCCAGTGGAGCATTGGGTCCAAACCAGCAACCTTTGGGTTGGCAACTGAGCACTTAACCACTGCAGCACCAGAGCTCCTGTTTCTAGGTTAAGGATCTGGAAATGTCCATATCTGGGTCACTTTCTTCTCCTAAGTTAGATGATGTAAGAAACCTGGCCACTGTGTTGTTCCTCCAATCCCAGAGTCCAAAATCAATTCACCTTCATCTTACCACCTCTAAAGAGTTCTTTGATAGTCTCTTGCACCTTTTCTAGAGTTTAAAGTTGTACTTAGTGGAGAGGAGCAGAGAGAAACATCTATGCCATCTTGTCCAGTCTGGAAGCCAATATTATAATATTTTGATTTGTATTTTCTTCCTTAGTCATGAGATTATACATTTGGACATTATGGCTTTTTGTTTTTCTCATTTCTTTGTCCACAATATGCTAGGTACCATTCCTGGGTGCTTGCCTTCCTATCATATCCCTTTATCACAATGTTTTGTAATTGATAGCTTATTTGTGCTGGCAGAAACCACATGCACTTTTCTTTAGAGGATAAACCCAGTTCCTAGCCTCATTCCCAGCTATAGTATGCAACCACTAAATGTTTTATGAATGAGTAAATAATTATTCAGATAATTAGGGAAAACTCTGATATTTGTTTTTGCTTTAGCCATTGTCATCTGAAAACATTATAGCACACTATTTGGCAAGCTGGAGGCTAATTTGCCATTTTTTGTAGGGTTGTAAGAGGGTGAGCTGAATTAGTTTATCACAAATTGTGGCAACAAAATATAAAGCAGGCTGTTAAAAAGATTTTCAGAAATAAAAGGAAAAAACAAAGCTTGTACCTTGCTTCATTCTGACCATTACAATAAAACTCATGATTAAAGCATTGCAAATTTATGTGAAATTTATAAGGTTGATTTGATTAGCACATATTTAGTAGCAACAAGAAGTACAAGAGGTCCCTTTCTTCTAAAGGATAAGGTCATTAGCTTAACCATATAATTATCTTCACATTCTAAGCCAACTTGGTTAAGAGCATAAATGTGTCCACAGTAACAGTTTATACTAAATTAATTGTTCTTTAGATTCTGATGAAATTATACCTTGGTGATAATGATTATGTAACTTAAAGACATTAAGCTTTCCATTAATTTTGTTAAACACGACTAAAATATATAAATATGTTCTTCCATTCCTTTCAATATTATAATTTCTATAGACCTCCCCAAACAACTTGCCTCTTGATATCCTATAAAGATATACATGTTGAACAGCAGTTTGCTGTTGTATAAGCTAAAGATAGAATCTCTGGTAGCATAGTGCCTAAGGCACTTGACTGCTAACCAGAAGGCTGGCGATTCAAACCCACCAGCCACTCCTCAGAAGGAAGATGAGGCAATCTATTTCTGTAGTGATACTGCCTCGGAAACCCAAGGAGGGGTCTCTATGAGTCGGGCCCAACTCGACAGTACATAACAACAACAACACAAGCTAAAAATGACAGGACTGCTAGTCCAGATGATTTGTAGTGGTCCCTACAAATCTGGCCGACTCAATGGCAAATAACAACAACAACAACTACTACAAATCTGAAATAATTTTGCCCCTGTCATATTAATCTTTTCATCTAAATTGCATTGTTAAATATCTTAAGATGTTCTCTGATCCTTTTCTCTTATCCCTTTTCAGCACAAAATTGATAACAGTTTTAGACTATTCACGGAATTATAAAATTATAAAAATATTATAAAATTGTTAAATTTTAAATATAAAATATAACCATGATATTTTCTTTAATCATGATGAAGACAAAGAAGATGATAATGATGAAAGTCATAATAGAAATTTATTTTTAGTTCTAGGTATTGTATAAACTCCAAACCAAACTCACTGCCATTGAGCTGATTCTGACTCAGATAGAAGACACCCATTGGGTTTCCAAGGCTGTAAATCTTTACAGAAGCAAACTGTCTCATCTTTCTTCCATGGAGCATCTGGTGGGTTTGAACCACCAACTTTTTGGTAGCAGCCAAATTCCTTAATCACTGCACCACCAGAGCTCCTTAGGCATTATAATAAGATATGTAATAACACATGTTTATCATGCTTTAGTTTAAAAAACCCCTTTAAATACATTATCTCACAGATACTTCTCATTTATTTTAGAAAATCTAAATTTGCCACTGGTTTCTTTAATTCATTTCTAATGCTAATTTATACTGAAATGTTTGGCTTCAGAATCATTTCCCAAATCTCCAATTGTTGCTGCTGTTGGGTGCTATGGACTCAGTTTCAACTGATAGCAACCTCATGTGACAGAACGCTCCTCAGAAGGAAGGTTGGGCAATCCTGCTTCTGTAGTGACACTGCCTCAGAAACCCAAGAAGGAGTCACTATGAGTCAGCGCTGACTCCATGGCACATAACAACAATAGCAACAACATGTGACAGATAGAACAACCCTGTAGTGTTTCTTGGCTATAATCTTTACAGAAGTAGATTAGTAGCTGTTTCTTCTGTGTTGCTACTGAGTGAGTTCAAACTGCCAACCTTTAGTTAGCAGCCTAGTATTTAACCATTGTGCCACCAAGGCTCCTAAATATAT
>NW_006922039.1:718849-720953 GCF_000298275.1 Orycteropus afer afer
ATATATATCCTTCACATTTTGAGAAGAATGAAAGTATTTTAAGGTGGCTGTAATAAACAATTTTGGTATTTCTCCTGGGGATGCAGCTGAAATTACTGGGAAGAGAAAGTTGGGTTTTTTTTTTTTAATTATATTTAAAATCTTTAAAGAAGCAAAACAGCAAAGAGATGCTTGCGAACAATATCAAACACTAAATTCCTGTATATTTATAATATGTCATGGATTTTCGTGACAAATATTCCAAAATTATGACTGCTAAAACATTTGTGGGTGAAGAATAAACAGGTTAGAATAGATCATCATTTATTGTTTTACATGCACAGAAAATGTAAGAAGACACTTTTGACTTTGCTATTTATAATTATTCAGTGGGTATATTGAATAATTAAAATTAAACCTTGTAGCTTATTTGAAAACAGTTGTTTGAAAGTTTATTCAATAAGAAATAATCGTTAAAACTGAGCAAATTTAATGAGACTAAATCAACACATGTGTAATATTAAGTATAATCCCACAAAGTCTCTGGAGTGTTGTTATTACAATTAAACTTATTTTGGTTAAATACCTTAAGAAGTTCTCTGATCCTTTTCTCTTATCCCTTTTCAGCACAAAATTGATAACAGTTTTAGGCTATTCACAGAATTATAAAAATATTATCCAGTCATTCATACTCCTGATTTTTCTTTCTTAACAATTCTTGTTTTTCCTTTCATTTTTATTTCTCTGAAGAAACATCCCATTATTATACCTTTTTAGCAGCTTCCCAACTATTCTTTCTGCATCCTATCTCCTCTCCACCCCACCTTCTATAATTCACTGTATAGTACAGCAGCACAAAATAAAACTTTATTATTCCACACCTACTAAGATCCCTCTATTGCTTCATATTGCATAAAGAATGTTGTTTTGGTTCTCTAGTTCCATTCTAACAGATAATACCATAAATGGGTGGCTTTAATAAACAGGGATTTATTCTCTCACAATTTAGGAGTCTACAAGTCCAAATTCAAAGTGCCACCTCTTGGGGCAGGGTGAAGGCACCTAGACCTTGGGCTTCAGCTCTGCTTCTTGGTCCCAGCCCACTGAAGCTGGAGGCTTCTCTTACCTTAGACAGCTGCCAGCTGCTAAGGTTGACAAACCCAAGGTCATCAAGTAAAATGGCACAGTCACAAATTTATCAAGCAACATGGCAGGTTACTAGGTAAACAGTCCCAAGATCGACAGACAACATGGCAGACCACTGATAACTTGGCCAAATGCAGGATCCAGATGTGCCAAAAAGCTCAGAGACCTTTCTCAAAGCTGTCTTCCTAGGTACTGGAAGCAGACCACATCGCTAAGGCTGCTCTAATAGATTACATCATGGAGTTGATTACCAGTCTCATCATGGGGAATAACTACTTCCAGCTGCCCAGCCACTCAAAACCAGCCCCAGCCAAGGTGACACATGACTTAACTACCACACATGTAAACTCCTCTGGCTCTCATTCTTGATCATCCACAATCTGTCTTCAAAATACCCTCCACTCTAATTTTTCCTCTCTCTTCACTGCTCAAAATGTCCTGATCATTCCAGATCATAATCTTCCTTCAAGAGTATATATCTTGTATATTTCTTAGATAAACCCATTAGAATTGGCCAAACCCAGTCACAGTTGTTATTGGGGTGATACACAAATGATGCAGAACTGAGGTGAAAGAGAGAGAATTTAGTGATGTAGGAAGAACACAGATTTTGGAGTCAGGAAGACCAGGACACTGCTGTGTACCAATTGTTTGATGTTGAGGTAAATTATCTAAAATCTTGGAGTCTCAGTTTTCCCTTTTGTAAAACTGGGATAATAATACCTACCAAAAACCAAAATCACTGCCATCCAATATATAGTTCAATGTGCCCAGTATAATGTTTAACATACAATAACTAGTAAATGCCAGCATTAATATTAATAAAAAGAGGTTTTAGTTAGCAAGATTTCAGAAAAAGAGAGATTCTGGAATTTTTAGAAACTAGGTACTAGGAGCTCTGGTAGCATAGTGCCTAAGGCATTTGACTGCTAACCAGAAGGCTGGCGGTTCAAATCCACCAGCCACTCCTCGGAAGGAA
>NW_006922039.1:721053-723405 GCF_000298275.1 Orycteropus afer afer
CCACCAGCCACTCCTCGGAAGGAAGGTTGGGCAATCCTACTTCCGTAGTGATACTGCCTCGGAAACCCAAGGAGGAGTCACTATGAGTCGGGGCCAACGCGACAGCAAATAACAGCAACAACAAGGTACTAGAAATGGAGCTTTTTATACTAGCATAACCAGAGAAAGGCTAAGGGCTATTAATGGGAAAACCAGAAACAAAACAGAGTGTGAATGTTCGATATAAATTCCATACTTTTGAGGTATGTACTTCATGTGCAGTTAGGTATGTTTGACACTTGGGCTGAGAAAATAATAATCGGAGCTAAGCTGCACAATAAGATTTTTCTTATTTTAAGGAATTCTGCCTTTCTACATGGCTTCCACAAAAAACAACCTGTTGTTTAGTTGACCAGGTATTGACAGTCTTGTCAATTGATGGTTTGTATTGTTATTTGACCTTTTTGCTTTACCAAGTCAACTGTATTGAAACTCCTTGAGTACATGAACAATGTCCCTCAGGTGCTTTCATGACTGGATCTTTCATTTTATTCTGGCCTTTGCTCATGAAACACTTTATTTATCTAAAGTAACTTCTAACTCTGTTTTATTTATTTTCTTAAAAGCCTGTATAACTAAATAAATTATCTGAATTACACTTTTGTCTACTTCATAATTTTTTATGTCTATCTCCCTGAGTAGTTCAAATTTTTTTCTTTTTAAGTTATATATTTGAGAATTTTACATACATTTTGTTAACTTATTCATTTTATCCGACTCATAGCAACCCCTCCTTGGGTTTCTGAGGCAATATCTCTATGGAAGCAGATTGCCCAACCTTCCTTCCAAGGAGTGGGTGGTGGATTTGAAGCACCAGCCTTCTGGTTAGCAGTCAACTGCCTTAGGCACTATGCCACCAGAGTTCCCTTTATTGTGATATAAATATATAATAGTATATATAAATATATATATTACTAATATATATATAGAAAAAAATATTTTATATGGATCTTTCAATTCATCTAGCTCTCTCTTACATTTGTTGTTAAGATAGGTAAACAGTTATGCTTAGTTTTAAATTAAAATCATTGTTTCAGAAAGTGCTCGAACAAATGATTTATAGATGGCATTTCATAGCCTCCTGTTCTCAAACCCCACCCCAACCCATATTAAAGAATATGAGGAAGTTGGATTAATTTTTAGACATACTTATCTTCGCATCTCAGAATGCATATTTGCCTTAAATTATGTCGCAGTAATAAAAAATTTTTGTTTTACTCACAGTAATAACAAACATTTTAAATTCAAAGCTTGCTAGCTACCTGAGTGCTTTTGAACTTTCTTTTAATCTGAATTGCCTGTACTGAAGTATCCATTTTTATTATTGGTAGTTCTATTTAAAAAAAATACTGAAAAAATTTGCAAAATAACATTTTTGAAAAAGCATGATATCTTTTACTACCTTTCACTGAGATGCTTTGGATACTGTCTTTAAATAGCTTAGAGTGGTCATTTTAAGCAGCAGCTTACAAATCCACATAAAACGTATCTGAATTACTGATTTTGCCCTCTTTTGAAAGATTATTTGTTTTCTTCTCTGGCTATGCTGGCCATGGTTTCAGAGACCACATATTATTAGTCAAATTCAGTAATATAAAAGTATTAGCATTGTCTGAAAAATATAAAGGAATAAGACCCTCAGGCTATCCATAACTCTAAATTTTCCATTACTATAGTCCATTTTCTATCATTATTCTGTGTAATAATCTCAGTGTGTCACCCTTCTCTCTCTCCAGTTAAAGGCCACCACAGATTCAAGATAGGGGATGGCTTGATATTTACCATTGCAACTAAATCACATGAATAACAGATTGGAATTACCAACTTTGCATTTTTAAATTAAGGACTTTTAAGATCTTCAATACATGTAATTCCCAGTTGATTGTAAATTCAGTGACCATATTTGTCTTGATTACTATTGCATCCTCAGCATCTGGATAGTGTCCAGCATATAATAGACTGTGTACATCAATTTGATGAATGAAAGGATCCGTATTGGACAACCCTCAACTTTATTTATCCTAAGGCAAAACCTGGAACATAAGAAAGCACTCTCCATGATTCTGTAATTAAAGAGTTAGAGCATATGAAAACAGTTCAGAGAAGAGTCACATATCTAAGGAAAGAAATGAAAAAATTAGGAATAACAAGAAAAATTTTAGAAACTGAAATTATTCATGCTGAAGATAAAAAGAAGTAGCATAATATTTATCATCAAGAGGATAGGAAAAATAATCATAAAATAAAATGGTAGGAGGATTCAAGATGCTAGACTAGCAGATACACTATACAGACCTTTTTTTTTTTTTTTTT
>NW_006922039.1:723850-725374 GCF_000298275.1 Orycteropus afer afer
AAATAACTATTTAAATATTTATCCCATTCTTAATTCTACTTCAAGTGGTTTTGTAATACAAAGTAATTTTAAGCATCTATGATTTATGTGAGAGTAGTAACATTCAAAAGCAAGGAAGAAAAATCAATTGTGTATAGTTTGTTCCTAGAATAAATTAAGAAAGGAAATTAAATAGACTTAATTCTACAAATAAACCTGAATTTTAATAAATAATTTTCAAAGCATAAAATTTTTTACCATGTAACTGATTACTTCAGATGCATCTTAGTCACATTGACTTTTTTTATTTTATTTTTTAAGAGTTTCTTTTACATTTAATGTTACATATACATTTAATTTTACTCCCCATTTACCATGCCTAATCCTAACCCAGTCTCCTCCCCTCCCTACCCAGTAACCCTCCCCCTGTGCCCCTCATAGATATGCACTCCTGTTTGTCTTGCATTTCCTCAATGTGAATGTTGCCCCTGTGGTGCCCCGTGGTCTATTGCTCTAAGGGATGTATTACCGTAGAGTATGTGGGCGCGTCATCCTGGGTTGAGTGGTCTTCATGTATATCTTGTTAACTTTAGGGCTGAGAGCTAGCCCCTGGGAATGAGTTTTATTCTAGGCACAGAAAGTATTCCAGGGCCATAGTATGGAGGGTCTCATCAGATTCCATCTGACCAGTAATTCTGGTCATTATTGAGTTTTTGCACTTTGTTCCACATTTTTCCTCCCACTCTCTCCAGGATCTCCAGATTTGATCCTTTCCTGAGTGGTTGGAATTGGTAGCCGGGCACCATCTAATTCTTCTGGTCTCAAGGGCCATCATGTCCTAGGGCTGATTGCTTCCAAATGCCCTTGTTTTTTTTGCACTTTTTTGCTTCTGATTCTAGGAGATCATTAACTGCATCTTAGATGGCCACTTGAAAGCTTTTAAGACCACAGTCACTACTCACCAATGTAGGATGTGAAACAAAGTTTTATGAATTTTGTTGTGCTAATTGAGTCTGGTGGTCCTGAAATGGTAGATCTATTGGATCTCTCTCTCATAGTGTCTGGTTGTCTGTGAGGGATTACTCTGTGTCTGTCTTCTATTGTTTCTGTTAAGGACTGCAGGTATTTTGTATCACTGGTGTCTGTGCAAGATTAGCCTCAGCTGAATTTATCCTTGGTTTAGAGTACACTCCTCTTCAATGACCCCAATCTGATCCTCTCTGGTGTTTATGTGTTTACCTGTAGCCTGCTGTTTGGTGTTAATGGTAATACAGTATTGTGGACACATTGGTTAGTATTAGCGTCTGTCATCTGTCTCTTATGTGCACAATTCGGTGTCCTCACATTTCCTAATATTATAATGGTGGTCACAGACTTTTTCTGTATGTTGTTGTTGTTGTTATGTGCCGTCGAGTCAGCCCTGACTCATAGCGACCCCTCCTTGGGTTCTCAAGGCAGTATCACTACGGAAGTAGGATTGCCCAACCTTCCTTCCAAGGAGTGGCTGGTGGGTTTGAACCGCCAGCCTTCTGGTTAGCAGTCAAG
>NW_006922039.1:725474-726633 GCF_000298275.1 Orycteropus afer afer
AGGAGTGGCTGGTGGGTTTGAACCGCCAGCCTTCTGGATAGCAGTCAAGTGCTTTTAGCCACTATGCTACCAGAGCTCCTATATCCCTCCCCTTATCCACATCAGTGTGTGGGCCCCAACTAGCCCTAAATTAATCCCTCCTTTTCCCTCCCCACCCCAGTAACCTACAAAGTGAGTTCCCTTTCTCAAGCAAACCCTTTGTCTTTTTACAGTAATGGGCTCATACAGTACTTGTCTTGCTGTGATTGACTTATTTCACTCAGCATGATGTCCTACAGGTTCATCCACATTGTGAGAAGATTCATGTATCCCTTATTGTTCTTTAATGAAGCATAGTATTTCATTGTGTGCATGTACCATAATTTAGTTATCCACTCATCCATTGATGGGCATTTGGGTTGTTTCCATCTCTTTTCTATAGTGAATTGTGTTGCAATGAACATAGGTGTACATATATCTGTTCATGCGCTATCTTTCACCTCTTTAGAATATATTCCTGGGAATGGAATTGCTGAATCAAAGGGTATTTCTATTTTCAGTTTTTTAAGGAAACACCATACTGTTTGCCACAATGGTTGTACCATTTTACAATCCCACCAGCAGTACACAAGAGTTCCAATCTCTCCACAACCTCACCAGTATTTGTTATTTTCTGACCTGTTGAACTTTGTTATTATTGTTTGGGTGAGATGATATCTCATCGTTGTTTTGATTTGCATCTCTCTAATGACTAATTATCATGAGAAATTTCTCATGTGTTTGTTGGTCACCAGTATATCTTCTTTGGTGAAGTATCTGTTGATGTCTTTTGCCCGTTTGTGAATTGGGTTAATTGTCCTTTTGGTGTTGAGGTATTAAAGTTTTCCATAGATTTTGGAGATAAATTCATTATCAGATATGTCATCGGCAAGTATTTTCTCCCCATTGTAGGTTCTTTTTTTTACCCTTTTGATGAAATCTCTTGATGTGCATAAGAATTTAATTTTAAAAAAGTCCCAGCTTCACTTCTACCTCCCTTGCATCCTTAGTTATGCTTGATAGTCTATTTATGCCATAAATTAGGGCTCCCAGATTTGCCCCTATTTTATCTTTGATGAATTTTATAGTTTTGGGTTTCACATTTAAGTCTTTGACCCAGCTTGAGTTTGTTTTTGTGTGT
>NW_006922039.1:726733-727659 GCF_000298275.1 Orycteropus afer afer
GGGTTTCACATTTAAGTCTTTGACCCAGCTTGAGTTTGTTTTTGTGTGTGGGGTGAGGTATGGGCCTTGTTTCATTTTTCTGCAGGTGGATATCTAGTTTTGCCAGCATCATTTGTTAAAGAGGCTGTCTCTTCCCCATTTAATGGGTTTTGGACCTTTATCAAAAATCAATTGTCCATAGATGTATGGGTCTATATCTGGACTTTTGATACTGTTCCATTGGTCTATCTGTCTATCATTATACCAATACCATGCTCTTTTCACTACTGTGGCTGTACTTTTTTAAAAAAACCTCAGGAAACCAAGAGAAATAGATATGGATGACAATCAGGGAACCCAGAGGTTCAAAGGAAAGGATAATGAAATAGATCAGATACTGAAGAGAAAAAAACACTGTATTAAAACATGAACAAGGAGTGGTAAACTGCCAACTGTTATAGCAGGGCTGTTTTGAAATATTGCAAGCAGCATTCAGATCAGAGCACGAACCAAATAACCAGCTCTGTCTTCCCAGGACTGCATCAGCATCCACATCAGTGATCTGCGATTAGAGATGTGAGACCTCCCCTCTTACCTTGCACAATATTCTGGTGACCACAGGAGTGGCATCCCCCACAACCATGCACCAGATGGCCAGTTAACCCTACTCTCACTCCACTGCGACTGTTATGCCATTTTTGTCCTTTTTTTCTTTATCTTTCTTCTTAGTTCTTCCCTCTCTCTCCTCCCCTTTTCTTTTCTTTCTTCCCTTTCTTTTGCTTTTTATCTTTTTCTTTTTGATGCTACAGAGTGGGATCTCTTGCCTTTTCCACTCACATGATTGGAAACACCCACCCCTGCTCTTTCCCGGTTGGAGGTGCACCCTCTCAGTGCAAGCACTGGATTCCTGTGCAGTTCCTCTTCTCTCTCCACTTTTTTTTTTTTTT
>NW_006922039.1:727874-729844 GCF_000298275.1 Orycteropus afer afer
TTTTTTTTTTTTGATCTAGCTGAGTAGGTACCCTGCCCACATTACTCCCAATTTCAGTAACACCCATTCCTGATGCTCCATATTCAGAGCAAACACCACATTTCTGCTGTAACCATGCTCAGCTAGTAGTGTTTGCAGTAATACTGGGCCACATTGTTTTGTAGTTGTTACTTTCCATTTTCTACTTTTTCTCTTTTCTTTTTATTTTTTTCTCTTTTTCTTTCTTCTGATGTTTCCCCTTTTGCCTGCCTAGTGTTTTCTTTTTTTTTCTTCCTTTTAATCCCCCTTTTTCTTCTTCTTTCCCCATCAGTCAGAAGCCAGAAACCCTATCCAGACATACCCACCACCTCTGCCACCACACCCACTGGGCGAGTGCCACCACCCACTCCAGCACCACTGGATTGTTAGTAAACAGTGGCCTACTCCTGCCAAACCTATCTACAGCCTACCCTCTGATTGTATGATCACCCATCAGGGATTCACACCTACATTCCCACCTGATACCAAATCCATCTAGAGACAGATGGTGACTGCACTAGTGCTGCCAAACTAACAAGCAGAGTAACATATTTACCCTGTTGCCCACATATATTTAAAAAAGAAAATCAAGGTGAACAGCATACCAACAATTCAGCACTACAATGTCTCAGAGACAACAGATAATTTCAAATCATGCACACAAAAAAGGCAAGATGGCTCAAACAAGTGACAAAAATAGAGGAGCATAAAATATACCAGAGGAAGAAATACTATTAGAACTGTCTCATAAGGAATTCAGAAGAATTATATTTAGGTACCTTCAGCGGGTTGAGAGAAAGTTCAAGGAAATTATGGGCAAAATTAAGGAAAAGAAAGACAAACTTCTAGAAAAACTCAAAAAGAAATACAAGAACAAATTGACAAAATTAAATGCAAAATTAGAAAACATACAAAAGAAGTAAATAGAAATCCAAAAAATTAATACTGAAATTTCAGAAATAGACAGGTGTTAGGACAAAGGAGTAGAATTGAATCAATGAAACATAGAATTAGAAAGATTAATGACAAATCTATTAATACTAATCTGTTAGATAAACAATTAGAAAAGACAATTAAGAAAAAACAATCCTAAGGATTATATGGAACATCATGAAGAGGAATAATGTATGTGTGATCAAAATTCCAGAATGGGAAAAGACAAATATAATCACAGAGAAAATTGTCAAACATTTGCTGGATGAAAATTTCCTAATATCATGAAACACAAGAAAATATGCATTCAAGAAGCTCAACAAAACCCACATAGGATAGACCCAAAAAGAAAATCACCAGGACATATCATAATCAAAAGTTCCAAAACCAAAGACAAAGAAAGAATCCGGGAAGCAGCTCAGAACAAACAAAAAGGTACCTACGAAAGACAGCCAGTAAGAATAAGCTCTGATTTCTCAGCAGAAACCAGGCAAGCAAGAAGGCAATGGGATGGAATATATAAAACTTTGAAAGAAAAAAGTTGCCAACCAAAAATTATATATGGAGCAAAATTATCCTCAATAAAATGGAGAAATTAGGACATTCCAAATTAAACAGAAATTAAGGTAATTTATAAAACCCAGGCAAGTCTTACAAGAAATGTTGAAGGGGGTACTTTGGACAGAAAACCAAAATGACAGACAACAACCAGAGATTAAAATACATGACAGTATCACCTGGAAATCAACCCAGATATGTTTTTGCTGTTGTTAGGTGCCGGAAGTCCATTTGACTAATAGCAACCCTATGTACAACACAACAAAACACTACCTGGTCCCAAGCCATCTTCACAATCTTTGCTATGCTTGAGCCATCATTGCAGCCACTGTGTGAATCATTCTCATTGAGGGACTCCCCCATTTTTGCTGACTCTATGTTTTATAAAGCATGAAAACCTTCTCCAAGGACTGGTCCTTCTGACAACATGATCAAGGTACATAAGACAAAGTTGGATTATT
>NW_006922039.1:731142-732806 GCF_000298275.1 Orycteropus afer afer
ACCATAGTTTGGTTATCCATTCCTCAGTTGATGGACATCTAGGTTGTTTCCATGTTTTGGCTATTGTAAATAGTGCTGTGATGAACATGGGGAGGTGGTACTTCTTTCAACACAGATTTATTCATTCTTCTGGCAGTCAGTGGTATTTTCAGTATTCTTCACTAGCACCACCATACAAATGCATTGATTCTTCTTCAGTCTTTCTTACACTTTGTGCAGCTTTCACATGCATATGAGGTTACTGACAGTATCATACTTTGAGTCAGGAGCACCATAGTTCAAAATTACATCTTTGTTCTATAACACTTTAAAGAGGTCTTTTGCAGCAGATGAGTGCTGGTGGTGCAGTGCCTAAGGCATTTGACTGCTAACCCAAAGGTTGGTGGTTCAAACCCACAAGCTACTCCATAGAAGGAAAAGGGGCAATCTATTTCCGTAAAGATTTAATGCCTCGGAAACCCACCGAGGGTCGCTATGAGTCATAATTGACTCAATGGAAGTGGGATTGGCTGTGGTTTTTGGTTTTGCAGCATGTATGCACAGTGCAATGTCATCTGATTTCTTGACTACTGCTTCTATGGGCTTTGATTGCAGATACAAGTAAAATTAAATCCTTCATAAGTTCAATCATTTCTCCATTTATGATGATGTTGCTTATTGGAACAGTTTGTGAAGATTTTTGTTTTCTTTATGTTCAGGTGTAATCAATACTAAAGGCTGGAGTTTTTGATCTTCATCAGTAACTGCTTCAACTCACCTTCAATTTCAGCATGCAAGGTAGTGTCATCTGCATATTGCAGTTTGTTAATGAGTCTTCCTCCAATCCTGATGCTGCATTTTTCTTCATATAGTCCACCTTCTCAGATTATTTGCTCAGCATATAGTCTGAATAAGTATGGTGAAAAGATATAGCCCTGTCAAACACCTTTCCTGATTTAAACAATGCAATATCCCCCTGTTCTGTTCAAACAACCACCTCTCGGTTTATGTACAGGTTCTGCCTGAGCACAATTACGTGCTCTGGCATTTCCATTCTTTGCAATGCTATCCATTATTTCTTATGATCCACACAGTCTAATGCCTTTCCATAGTCAATAAAACAGACATAAACATCCTTCTGGTGTTCTTTACTTTCAGCCAAGATCCATCTGACATCCCCAATATTATTACTTGTTCCCTGTCCTCTTCTAAATCCAGAGTGAATTTATGGTAGTTACTGTCAATATACTGCTACAACCGTTTTTTATTTATCTTCAGCAAAATTTTACTTATGTGTGATATTAGTGATATTGTTTGATAATTTCCACACTCTGTTGGATCACCTTTTTTGAAATGGGCATAAACATAGATCTCTTCCAATTGGTTGGCCAGGTAGCTGTCTTTCAAATTTCTTGGCATGAATGAGTGAGCTCTTCCAGTGGTGCATCTGCTTGTTGAAACATCTCACTGGGTCAGTTAATAGCTAGAGCCTTGTTTTCTGCCATTACCTCCAGTGCCTGTTGGACTTCTTCCTGTTTTTGTTGTTATGTACCCTGGAGTGGGACCGACTCATAACGACCCCTCCTTGGGTTTCCGACCCATCTTCCTTCCGAGGAGTGGCTGGTGGGTTTGCACTGCCAGCCTCCTGGTTAGCAGTCAAGTGCCTTAGGCACTACGCTACCAGA
>NW_006922039.1:733491-735005 GCF_000298275.1 Orycteropus afer afer
GATTTGTTTTACATTTCTTCAGCTTCAAGTTCGACTTGCATAGGAGGAATTCCACAATCAGCACCTGGCCTTCTTCTGACTGATGATATTGAGCTTCTCTATCACCTCTTTCCACAGATGTTGTCCATTTGATCCTTGCATATTACATGTAGTGAATTCTCCATGCATAGTCATAGTTTATGTTCTTTAAAAAAGGTATTTCCAAGGAATAATTTGTTGGTCATGAAAATTCTGTCATGTGGTCTCCAATGTTACTCTTTTCATCAAGACTATATTTTCCAATTACCAATGATTTTTCTTTGTTTCCATGTTTTGCATTTCAGTGACTGGTAATTGTTGATGCATCTGGTTGCATGTTTGGCTAATTTCAGACTGCAGAGGTTGGTAAAAACCTTCCATTTATTCATCTTTGGTTTTACTGGTTGATCTGTAAATTTGAATGATATTCACGTTAACTGGTCTTACTTGTAAGAATATGGATATTAACCTATCACTGACAGCATTGTACTTCAGGATAGATTGTGAAATGTTCTTGATGATGAATGTAATACCATTCCTCTTCACTTTGTCATTCTCACCACAGTAGACCATATGTCTATATGATTCAATACAGCCAATATCAGTCTCTTTCAGCATCCTAATGTCTAAGACATTGATCTTTATGCATTCCACTTCACTTTTTATAACTTCCAAGTTTCCTAAATTCATACTTCATACTTTCCATTTTCAGATTATGAACAGATGTTTGCAGGTGTTTCTTCTTATTTTGAGTCATGGCACATCAGCAAAAGAAGGTCCCAAAAGCTTTTCTTCATCCATATCTTTAAGGTCAACTCTAATTTGAGGAAGTAGCTCTTCTCCATTCATATATTGAGTGCCTTTCCAACTTAGGGGCACATCTTCCAGCAATATATCAGATAAACACCCACCGTAATTCATAAGTATTTCCAGTACTATATCAGAAAATCAGAGAGCTCTTCACTACTATTCATAAGGTTTTCAGTGGCCAATTTCTTTTTCTTTTTCTTTCTTTTTTACAGAAGTGTACTGCCACATCCTTCCTCCTAGTATTCTTGCTCTGGTAGTTTTGCTGACAACTGTCCAACATGGATGAACCTGCAGTTAATTGAAATACTGGTGACATAGCTTCCAGCATCATACAATGTGCAAACCACCACAATACAACAAACTGAGAGACAAGAGGTGGATATAGAAGATATAGCAATACTGAAAATAAGATAAATCAAGGAACTGAAAATAGGTAACTGGAGAAGTCAATTTTTAAATGATGATAACTACACACACCAAAAAAAAAAAAAAAAAACAGGGAATAGGGCTTCTGGTAATATGGCAGACTAGGCAGAAAGACTGCACAGACCCTCTTCAACAAAGAAAAGGGAAAACAATTAACAAAGACACAGAATATAATCCTGGACCCCTGAGCCTTGAAGGGAAGGATATAGAAGTGGACTAAACCCCAACTAGCAGAAGAATTTGCATGAAAATACCAAAAA
>NW_006922039.1:735563-736265 GCF_000298275.1 Orycteropus afer afer
GCCCTGCCCTGTCCTCCACTGATTTTTTTTCTCTTTTTTTATTTTTACTTTTTTCTTTTTCACTTCCTTTTTTTCTGGTGATTAGTTTGCTTGTATTTGTCTGTTTTAAAACAACTATTATTATTAATATTCTTATCCTTTTTACTATTATTCTTAATCTTCGGCTCCCAGGTCCTAGTTTTCAGCAATTTTTCTTTTCCTGGTTCCTGGTTGAATTTTTTTTTTTAATTTATTTTTTCCTCCTTTTTTCTTGTGTTAACCCTGTTAGTTGTTTTTCTTTTTGCATTTTTCCCATTTTTTCTTCATTATTATCCTTCTCTACCTTTTTTCTTTTAGTATCCTATCCCCAGATATTGCAGGTTTTCTTGTTTTCTCTTCTTCCTTTTCTCTTTTTTCTTTTTTGGTTACTGTTCCTGTGTGATTACATGGTGTCTTTTTTGTCCATGTGCTTTTAAGGTTTTTTTTTATGGTTATTCAATTGTAATTTTTGTCTAACTGACTGGGAGAAAGCAACAGTCCCCATAAGACACAACTACACCCACACTTCCTGTGACTTCACTTACTGAGCGAGAGCCACTATCTCCTTCTCCACCAATAGACCAATGATAAAAAGCCACCAAGAAGAGCCTGAATCACCCTTGGCTGCTCTTCACAAACAGTTAACAGAGATCTAAATACAACAATGCCACAATGCCTCAGAGA
>NW_006922039.1:741976-742648 GCF_000298275.1 Orycteropus afer afer
GAGTTGCCTCTCCTCACCTAATCCCTTCGGCTGATTGCTCTTCTTTCTGGCTTCCTGGCCTTTAATCCCTTTTCTCCTGCTCTTCCTGCTTGCTACTTTGGGCTTTCCTGAGTTGTCTCTCCTCACTTGTAACCTTGGGGCTGTAATAGGAGTGGCAATATTAATTTCTGATAAAATAAATTTTAAGGCAAAAACCAGCAAAAGAGATAGAAGGACATTTTATAATGATTACAGGGTCAATCTAAAAAAAGGACATAACCTTAATAAATATCTGTGCACCCAATGAAAGAGCCCGAAAATACATAAATCACACTTAAACAGATTGAAAAATAAATAAGCAAATCCACAATAATAGTAAGAGACTTTAATACAGCACTTTCAATGAAGAACAGAACAATGAGAAACTAAGCAAAGACATGTAAGTTCTGAAGAACGCAATCACTGAACTAGACCTCATAGACATATAAAGAACACTCCAGTTGACAACACCACAAAATATATTCTTTCTCAGTCAAACCAAAAACCAAACTCACTACCGTTGAGTTGAATCAGACTCATAGTCACCCCTCCTTGGATTTCTGAAGCAGTATCACTACAGAAGTGGATTGCTCAACCTTCCTTCCAAGAAGTGGCTGGTGAGTTTGAACTGCCAGCCTTCTGGTTAGCAGTCAA
>NW_006922039.1:742748-743635 GCF_000298275.1 Orycteropus afer afer
ATCAACACCAATGGAAGCAGCAGTCAAGACATCAGATGATGTATTGCACTGGGCAAATCTGCTGCAAAAGACCTCTTTAAAGTGCTGAAGAGCAACGATATCTCTTTGAAAACTAAAGTGCACTTAAGTCATGGTGTTTTTAATCACTGCATATGCATGTGAAAACTGAACAATGAATAAGAAAAACCAAAGAAGAGTTGATTGTTTTGAGTTGTGATGTTGGTAAAGAATGCTGAAGTACCCTGGACTGCCAGGCAAATTAACAAGTTTGTCCTGAAAGAAGTACAGCAAAGTGGCAGAGTACAAGATTAACACACAAAAATCAATCAGATTCCTCTACACTAACAAAGAGAACTCTCAAAAGGATATCAGGAAAAATATACCATTTACAGTAGTCACTCAAAATATGAGGTACTTCGGAATAAATTAATAAAAAATACCAAAGACTTATACAAACAAAACTACAAAACACTGCTATAAGAAACCAAACGGGACCTACTTTAGCAGAAGAATATAACATGTTCATGTATAGGAAGATTTAACATTCTGAAAATGTCAATACTCTGAGACTATCACATTTAGACATCCTTCAACCTGGAACTGAACTCACCCCCATAGCTCAAGTTTCAGCAAAATAAATAAATAAATAAAAATTAGAAGGCCTATAAGGGGACTAAATGGAGAAAAGACTAAAGTTGTCAGTGATTTCATTTTACTTGGATCCACAATCAACATCCAGAGAAGCAGTAGTCAAGAAATCAGACATCATATGTTGTTGTTGTTGTTATTTGCAGTCGAGTCGGCCCCGACTCATAGCAACCCCTCCTTGGGTTTCCGAGGCAGTATCACTACGGAAGTAGATTGCCCCATCTTCCTTCCGAGGAGTG
>NW_006922039.1:744735-755933 GCF_000298275.1 Orycteropus afer afer
ACTATAAACTGCCTAGCATACTTTCTGAACTGTACGAATATCTGGTCCCTTCTGACAACGTGAGCTTTTGAAACAACCATAACTAGTCCAATTACTTGGATTTCAGTTGCTGTTCTAAGGAGGAAAGACAAGGTATTTTCTCAAGTAAAGCCAACACTGTTTCTTTCTAATGTATTTTTATTGTAAAAAAAAATCCTGTTATCCAGTTGATTCCGCCTCATTATGACATTTGAGTACAGAGTAGAACTGCCCCACAAGGTTTCTAAGGCTGTAATCTTTACAGAAGGCAACTGTCCCATCTTTGTCTTGTGGAATAGCTGGTAGGTTCAAACTGCTGACCTCTTAGTTAGCTTCAATCACTGGCCCACCAGAGCTCCTTTGTTATTGTTAGGTGCCAGTAAGTCAGTTCCCTTATTATGTACAACAGAAGGAAGTACAGCCTGTTCCTGCACCATCCTCAAAATAGTTGCTACATTTGAGTACATTGTTGCAGTCCATGTCTTGGGGGTCTTCCTCTTTTTCACTGACCCTCTACTTTACCAAATATGATATTCTTCCTCAGGGACTGATCCCTCCCAAAAGCATGCGCAAACTTTGTGAGACAAAGTCTCTCCATCCTCCCTGCTAATGAGCATTTAGGCTATATTTCTTCCAAAACAGATCTATTCCCTCTTCCAGAAATCCATGGTATATATAATATTCTTCACCAACACCATAATTCAAAGACTTCAATTCATCTTCGATCTTACTTATTCATTGTCCAGCTTTTGCATACATATGAGGCAATTGATCAGTCACACCTTAGTCCTCAAAGTGACATCTTTGCATTTTAACACTTCAAAGAAGTCTTTTGCAGCAGGTTTGCTTAATGCAGTATGTCATTTTCTGACTGCTGCTTCCTTGGCTGTTGGTTGTAGATACAAATGAAATGAAATCCTGACAACTTCAATCCTCTCTCCATTTATCATAATGTTGCTTATTGATCCAATTGTGAGGATTTTTGTTTTCTTTATGTTGAGGTATATTTCATGAAAGATGGAATATGGAATCTTTATGATTGTTCCCTTAAAAAATAGTATCAAGAAATTTGTTTTCAATCTCACTAATTCTTCCATTGATTTAATTCCACTCCTTTACCCTTTCAATGTGTTATCTATTAATCAGTAATTGTTTCAAATCCTCTTCACATTCAGCAAGCAAAGTTGTGTTGTATGTGTATTGCAGGTTTTTAATAACTCTTCCTCTAATCCTAATGCCAAGTTCTTCTTCATGTTGTACAGTTTCTTAGATTATTTGCATGAGATATAGATTGAATGAATAAAGTGAATGGATGCAAGATTGATGTACATTTTTCCTGATTTAAACCATGCAGTATCCCCTCGTTCTGTTCGAATGACTACCTCTTCTTGGTCTATATAGTTTCAACATGAACACTGTTAAGTGTTCTGGAATTCCCATTCTGAATAATGTTATCTATAATTTGTTATTCTCCACACAGTTGAATGTCCTTATATAGTCAATAAAACACAGGTAAACATCTTTCTCGCATACTCTGATTTCAGTCAAGATCCATCTGACATCAGCAATTATATCCTTCATTCCATTTCATCTACTGAATCTGGATTCAATTCCTGGCAGTTCCCAGTGGATGTACTGCTGCAATCATTTTTGGATTATCTTCAGCAAAGTTGCACTTGCATTCTATATTAATGATATTGTTCAATAAATTTTACATTCTTTAGACTCTCTTCCATTTTGTTGGTGAAGTAGCTTTCTTCCACAATTCTTGGAAGAGACTAGTGAGTGCTTCTAGCATTGCATCCATTTGTTGAAACATCTCAATTGGTATTCAGTCATTTCCTGGAGTTTTGTTTCTCTACAAGTCCTTCAGTGCAGCTTGGACTTCTCCTTTCAATACTATCAGTTCTTGATCATCAGCTACCTCCTGAAATGGTTGAACAGCAGCAAATTTTATTTGATACAGTGACTGTGTATTACATCCATCTTCGTACATGCTTCCTGTGTTGTTCAATAATTTTCCCATAGAAATTCATCAATAGTGCAGCTCTATACTTAAATATTTTTCTCCAGGTCTTTTAGTGTAAGAAGTGTTGAGTGTGTTCACATTTGGTATTCTAACTCCAGGTCTTTGCACATTTCATTATACAGTTGATCCTTAAACAACATGGAGTTTAGAGGTGCTGACTCTCTGCTTACTTGAAAATCCACATATAACTTCCCTGTTTCTTATGGTGATTTTTGCCCTAAAGTCTATTTTATGAGAAATTAATGTTGCTACTCCTGCTCTTTTGTGATTGCCATTAGCTTAAAGTTTTTTTTCCCCAATCTTTGATTTTTGGTCTGTTTTTGTCTTTGTATCAAAGGTGTGTATCTTGTAGACAGCATATTGATGGGTGATGATTTCTTATCCATACTGTAAATCTCTGTCTTTTGATTTGTGCATTTAATCATTTACAATCAGTGTACTTATTGACAAATATGAGTTTATTGTTGTCATCACGTGATGTTTTGTTATAGTGTTCATGATTTCTTTGTTCCATATAATTTTCTGTGTTGAGCTCATTTTGTTTATGATTTTTTTAAAAATCATTTATTTTGTTGCTATTGTTTTACTTTTTGCTAAGTATGTGTGCCTTTCCTCCTTTTTATTTGGATGCAAGGTTTATGTTTTTTTTTTTTCAGATTACCTGTGATTTATTATTTTCTTCCTAAGTATTACAACATTCCATTCTATCTTGAAATCATCTTGATTTACTCTCCATTTGTAAGTTCTGTACCAACAATATTTCTTCTTTTTGGTTTGTGTTTGTCCTCATCTACAAATTGATGTCTCTGGTTCCCTGTTTTCAGTCTTGTGAGTTTATTTTGCTTTGGATCCTTCTATATGTGGATTGGTTTCTGGGTTATGTTTTCATGTGTGTTAGTCATAGCTTTTTGTCTGCTCTTTTTGGTTCTCTGTCTGAAGGTCTGGAGGACTCCCTTCAGCATCTCTTGCAAGGTTGGTTTGGTTTTCACAAATTCCCCTAACTTCTATTTATGTGAAATTGTCCTAATTTCTCCATTGTAACTGAGGGACAATTTTGATGGGTATACTACTGTTGGTTGGTAATTTATTTTTTTTCAGGGTTTTATGTTGGTCATCCTATTGCTTTCTTGCCTACATGGTTTCTGCCAATAAATCAGAACTTAGACTTATTGGTTCTCCTTTGTAGGTAACTTTTTGCTTTTCCTATGCTGCTTTCAGGATTCTTTCCTTGTATTTGATTTTAGAACGTTTGATTTTGATATGTCTTTGTGGTTTTGTTTTGGGGTCTGGGGTAGTTAAGTTTATGTGTCAACTTGGCTGGGTCTGGTTGAGTGGCTGGGCAGCTGGATGTACTATTCCCCATGATAGGACTGGTAATAAACTCCATGGTGAAATCTACTCTGAACAGCTGAGTAGCTGCCAAACGCATGTGATCTGCATCCTGTATATAAGGAGAAACCTTGGGGAATAGTCTCTAGCTTATGGCATGTTTGACCCCTGGATGTAGCCATGTTGTTGTTCAGCAGCATGCCATGCTCTGCCGACCTTGGGATTTTCAATGAACTTGAATGAATGGCCTGCTGGGTGGTTTGGTAACATCGGGACTGTGCCTTTTTACTTGTCAACCTTGGGCTTGTCAGTCTCAGCAGCCAGTAGCTGTGTGAGTGAAGAAAATCCTCTAGCTTCAGTGGGCTGGGAGCTGGAGGCGGAGCTGAATCCCAAGGCTGAGGGGCTTTCACCCAGTCCCTAGTGCCTGGCACTTTGAACTCAGACTTAAAGCCTCCAAATTGTATGATAATAAACTCTTATTTGTTAATGTCATCCCATTTGTGGTATATTCTTGTCAGAGCAGCAGTAGATAACCAGAAGAGGGCCCATCCTGGTTAGTGTTTGTTGAATTTCTTGAATGCCTATCTTTACATCTTTCATCATATTAAGGAAGTTCTCTTCCAACAAATCTTCAACAATTTTAACTGTGGTTTTATTTGTCTATTCTTGTTCTGGAATCCTCATCACATGTAAGTTATTCCTCTTAATGTTGTCTTACATAAATCCTAGGCTTTCTTCCTCCTCCTCCTCCTCTTCCTCTTCTTCTTTATGATTGTTCCCTTAACAAAGTAGTATCAAAAGCTTTGGTCTCAATCTCATTAATTCTTCCATTGATTTAATTCCACTCCTTTGCCCTTTCAATGTGTTATCTATTTCTGAAATCTTAGGATTAATCTTCTGGATTTCTGTTTGCTGTTTTTGTATGATTTCTAATTTATCATTTATTTTGTCAGTTTGTTCTTATATTCTTTTCCTAATTTTTTTTAGACTTTTGTCTATATTTTCCTTAAATTTGTCAGTGTTTTCCTTGATCTGTCTCTCCATTCTTTGAAGGTGCCTAAATGCAATTCTTTGGAATTCCTTATCAAGTAGTCCTACTGTCACTTCTTCCTCAGGGAGGTTTTCTGGCTCTGTATTTTGGTCCCTCCTTTGTACTACTTTATCTTGCTTCTTTACGTGAAGTGAGATTGTCAGTTGTCTCTTAGTCATTGTGATATTGTTATATTTATATTTAATTGGTGATTATATATTGGTGTGATTTGCCAAGGTTTTTGTTTGTTATTTTTTGTTTGATTTTGTTTTGATATATGCAATGGAGCAGAGCTAGTGTGCCACTCTATTAGTTTGGCAGCACCTAGGGACTTACCAACTGTCTCCTGGTGTCTGTCACAGAGAATGAAAATATCTCCACAGCTCTCTGTTAGATGTTTGTGTAGTGCCCTGGAGGGAAGATTTAGATGATATTGGCTGCCATCTATTATTGATCAGTTGATGTAGAAGTAGTTGATGGTCCTTGCCCAGTGTGTGGGACTCGATGTGCAGATGTGGTTAGGTAGTGTGGGCATAGTTACTGTCTCCCTCCATGTGGGAAAAAAAATAAAATGAACAACAAAAAAACATAAAAAGAGAACAAAAAATACAAACAGCACAGAAAAAAGGAAAACCAACAACCACAGAAAGAAAAAATAAATGAAATGAAAAGAAAAAGACAAAAAGGGGTGGAAAGACAAGTGAAGGACAAAGAGAAAAAGAAGAAAAAAATGTGGGAAACAGGGGAAAAGAAAAGAGAGTAAGAGAAAAAGAGTGGTAAAGAAGCAATAAGAAAAATACAAAAAGAAAAGGGATGAGAAAAACTAAAAGAGAAAAAGAAGAAAATACTGAAAAAAGGATGGAACTAGGAAAAGGAAAAAAAATCAAGAATCAGGCAAGGGAAAGGAAAGAGGAAATAGAAAGAAAGGAGGAATAAAAGAAAAATTTAAAAAAAAAAAAGACTAGGTGGTCAGGGCATCTGAACAGTGTTCCTGCTGGCCATCATGTGGTGATAAGCAGGGCACTTGGTTCCAGAAGCAGTTCATGCCAGTGCCAGCCCCAATGGTAGCTGGGGGCAGAGCATTTGGTTGCAGAAGGAGTTACTGTTGTCCCAATATGTGGCTGAGTGTAGGATGACTAGTCCCCCAAAAAAGTTGCTGCCATTTCAAAAGGTGGCTGTGGCTAGGCACCTAGTCCCCCCAAAAAAGTTCCTACTGTCCCAAAAGACAGCTGTGTATAGTATGCCTGGTCGTAGAAATTCTTACCAGACTAAAAGGGGGCTGGACCCAGGGTTCTTGCTCCCAGAAGAAATTCTTGCTAGCACAAGAGGATGCAGGAGCCAGTGTGCCTGGTCCAGGAACTAGTTCCTGCCTATAGGAAGGCAATGGAGGGCACGGTACCTGATCCCAGATGAGTTCCTCTTGGCCCAGAAGATATCTAGGGTTAAAGCACCTGGACCTAGGAAAAGTTTCTGCCAGCCCAAAAGGCTGCTGGGAGCAAGATGCCTGGGTCCAGAATCAGTTCCTGTCCACCAGAAGGTAACTGGGGGGATGATCCCAGATGGAGTTCCTGCTGGCCAGGAAGGTGTCCAGAGACAGGGCATTTGATCTAGAAAAAGTTCCTGTTAGTCCAAAAAGCAGCTGTGGGCAGGGTGTCTGGTCTCAGAAAATATTCTTGCTTTCTCAAAAAGCAGGTGGGAGTAGGATGCCTGGTCCCAAGAAAAGTTCCTATAGGCTCAAAATGTGGCTGAGAGCAAGGTGCCTAGTTCTAGAAGGCAGCTGGAGGCAAGGCACCTGGTCCAGGAGAGAATTCCTGGTCCAGAAGGTGGGTAGGGATGGGGGAGGGCCACATCACCATTCATCAGGAGAGTGTGTTACAAAGAGAAAAAGGGTAGTATCAGACCTTTCTGGTGGCCAGCTACCAGTGTGGGCTGCTGGTGCAGTTCCTGGCATGTGGTGACCATTACCACGTTGCTGTCCTAATGTGAATGCTGCTTGAAAATATTAAACATGGCTGCATCATTTGGCCAGTCAATGGGCCACAGCTCCATTTGTCTCCTTATTTACTGTTTCCATTCAGTTTCTTCTATTAGTTGGCATTTCATCCACTTTATCCTCTCCTTCAAAGCTCAGGGTTACAGGATTATCCTCTGCTTCTGTTTTAATTGATTTCTCTTTCTTTGTTGTAGAGGGTCTGGGTAACTTGTCTGCCTATTCTGTCATTTTGCTGGAAGTTTTCTCCCAAAAAAACATAAGTACTAATAGCCTACTGCTGACTAGAAACCTTACTGATAACAGTTTGGATCATAAACTCAACTGCATTTGCAAAAACAGTATAGTTAGCTTTTCCCTTTCTGCCTTAAATCCTGGTCCTTTCTTCTCCTCTTTACTAATAAATATTTTCTGTGGCATTTTATTACAGAATAGAGCACTTTTTGTATATTAAAACTTCTACATGAACATATCTTTTCTCAAAGATTTTCTCAATGGCATCTGGGAATCCTTCTGCTGCCTCTTAGTTGGCAGAAACTGGTTCTCCTGTTATCTTGATATTTTCTAAGCCAAACCTCTTTCTAAAATTATCAAACTCTGTTTCTCTGGCATTAAATTCTCTAGATTTAGATCCTTCACCTTCCTTTTTCTTTAGGTTGTCATTTAATGACTTTGCTCTTATTTGAATCATATTAGAGTCTATAGACAAGCCTTTTTTATAGTAATCCTGCACCCACACAAAAGTTGTATTTTCAATATGAGATAAAAACTATTTCACAAAAAGTGCAAGGTTTTCACTCCTGCTGGTTTTGCTATAGTGATGCCTTCAGAATTTGTTTTTCTTTTTATACAATGATCCTTACACTGGATTCATTTATCTTAAAATGGCAGGCAACTGCAGCTGCAGATTATAATCTACAGTACATATCAAACAATTCAGTTTTTTCTTGTAATGTTATGGCCTTTTTTTGCTTATTCAGAACACTTCCAGCATCACTAGTGGCACTTCATATGGGTCCCATGATGTTTTCCAAGATTTAAAATATTGCACAAAACACAATGAAAAATATAAGAGAACCATGAGAGATCAGTTTTTTTCTGAGATACGTAATTTACTGGAAAGATAAACTGCTCATGCAAGAATGATTAGCATCACACACCATTTTAAGCAGATAATGTCAACGCTTGAACTCACTGCAATAGCAATAGAAGGTGGCTACCAAATTGTTACATCAATATATTGTTGTTGTTGTTGTTATGTGCCATCAAGTCAGACCCGACTTCATAGTGACCCCTCCTTGGGTTTCTGAGGCAGTGTCATTATGGAAGTAGATTGCCCCATCTTCCTTCTGAGGAGTGGCTGGTGGGTTTGCACTGCCAACCTTCTGGTTAGCAGTCAAGTGCCTTAGCCACTATGTGACCAGAGGTCCCACATTAGTATATTAGCACATAGGTATATACTACAGTTAATTTTATGCAGTTATGATTTAACACTCTATCTTTACATTTGTTTACATTTCTCTCACATGAGAATGATGCCATTTATGGTAAGTGTTTGTGTAAGCTTTGATAAATTTTAATCTTTTCTAATAGGTATGTGTATTTTTATGGTAGTAAATGATAAAATATACTTGCATTTACATATATTTTATGCATTCATGATGCATCTAACATTTTCTTATAGTTTTTTTTCTATATTTCTAAGCAATGCAGTTCATCTGCATGTGGTTTTAAAATTGTCACAAATCCCCCCAAAATTTCCAGTATGTTTATTGAAAAGAAAAAATACATATAAACGAACCCATGCAATTCAAACCTTTTATTCAAAGGTCAACTTTAATACTTTATTTTGTCTTCTCAAGCTGACCTTTGAAATCTTCTGTTTAACTCATTTACTTCATCATTTGTTCCATTCCATTTAGCTACTCTACATTCAAATGCAAGTTTCAGAGTCTCTTCTGACATTCATTTTTGTCTTTTTCCTTCTTTCTGTCTTTTTAATGACCTTTTGCTTTCTTCATATATGATGTCCTTAATGTCCTCTCACAACTCCTCTGGTCTTCAGTCATAAGTGTTCAATGCAGTTCAGGTGGGATATACTCAAGGTCATATTTTTGCTGTCATGGATTTGTTAAAAATTTCTTCAGCTTCTACTTGAACTTGCATATGAGCAATTGATGGTCTATTCTTCAGTCTACTCCTAGCCTAGTTCTGAGTAATGATATTTAGCCTATCCATTGTCTCTTTCCACAGATGTAGCATTCCTATGCATTCCATCTGGTAAGGTCTATGTGTACAGTTGCCATTTATGTTGTTGAAAAAAAAGTATTTGCAAAGAATAAGTCCCTGATCTTGCAAAAGTCTATTATGCAATTTCAGGTGTCCTGTCTATCATCAATGCCATGTTTTTCCAACTACCAATCCTTCTTTGTTTCAAACTACTGCATTCTAATCACCAGTAATTATCAATGCAGTTTTTATTGCATTTTACATCAATTCCATACTGCAGAAGTTGATTAAAGAAAACTTCACTTTCTTCATCTTTGGTATTAATATTTGGTGCCTAAATTTGAATAATAGTCATACTAACTGGTCTTCCTTGTAGGTGTGTGGATATTATCCTATCACTACCAGCATTGTATTTCAGAGTAGATCTTGAAATGTTCTTTTTAATGATAAATGTAATGGTATTCCTCTTTGGTTTGTCATTCTTGGCCTAGTAGACCCTATGTTTGGCCCATTCAAAATGGCCAACACCAGGCCATTTCAGCTCACTAGTGCTTAAGATATTGATCTCCAAGCATTCCATTTTTTTTTGACAACTTCCAATTTTCCTGGATTCACACTTCATACATTCCATATTCCAAACATTAACAGCTGTTTGGAGCTGTTTCTTCTTATTTTGAGTTAAGCCACATTGCCAAATGAAAGTCTCAAAACTTTATTCCATATTCATCATTAAGATTGACTCTACTTTGAGGCATCTTTTCCCTAGTCCTATTTTGAGGGCCTTCCAACCTGAGGAGCTGATCTCCTGGCACTATATCAGGCAATGTTTATACTGCTATTCATAAGGTTTTTCAAAACCAAAAATGAAACTCATTGCTGTGGAGCTGGATCCGACTCGTAGCAACCCTCCTTGGGTTTCCAAAACAGTATCGCTACGGAAGTAGATTGCCCCATCTTTCTTCCAAGGAGTGGCTGGTGAGTTTGAACCACTAGCCTTCTGGTTAGCAGTCAAATGCCTTGAGTATCAAGGTTTTCACTGTCCAATTATTTTAGAAGTAGATCACCAGGTCCTTCTTCCCAGTCTGTCTTCCTCTGTAAGCTCTGTTGATACCTGTCCACCATGGGTGAACCTATTGGTATTTGAAATACCAGTTGCAAAGCTTCCAATATCACTACAGCACGCAACTTACCAGGATATGAGAAACTGATAGCCAGTTGTAAAATGCCTGTTGAAATAATCATAGTCTCTATTATTTTGTCAGACCTTAAATTTGGCTGTATTGTTTTGGACAATAATGTTTACCCAAGCCCTCTTATTTACTCACCAGAGTGATCTCCTGTGCCTGATTTAAGGAAATAAAACTTGACAGATGTGGGTAATTGGATACTTTTGAGACTGTCCAAACTGCAAACTGCATAACTAAAGTTAATTACAGCAATTAAAGAAAAAAAAAAAAACTCTCTGATTATACTTCAAATCTTTCCATGCCAGAAGAGCCAACAGTGTTATGAAGGTTGATATATATTTAACTGTGTCCCAAAGTCTTATGTGTTCCGTATCCTTACTCTTATATCTATAGGTATAATCCTATTGGGGAACAGGGTTTTCTTTGTTATGTTATTAAGGCCATGTCCATATAACTTGTGTCTTAATCCAATCTTATATCAAATATAAAAGAGCAGATCAGGCACAGAAGAAAGCAAGCACCAATGGGTGAAGATAGATGCTGTGCCAGATGAAGATCATCAAGGAAATGAGGAACATAAATTGAAAAGAGACAAGGAATTTACAGAGAAAGCTTTCCTGGTGTTGGTGCCCAGAATTCAGATTTCTAACCTCCTAAGGAGCTCTGGTGGTGTAGGGCCTAAGGCATTTGACTACTAACCATAAGGTTGGTGGTTCAAACCGATCAGGTACTCCTCAGAAGGAAGATGGGACAATCTACTTCCATAAAGATTTATTGCCTCAGAAATCCAATGGGAGTCGCTATGGGTTGGAACTGACTTGATGGCAGTGAGTTTGATGTTTGGAAGGAGCTCTGGTGATGCAGTGCCTAAGGCATTTGCCAGCTAACCACAAGATTGGTTCAAACCCACCAGTTGCTCTTCAGAAGGAAGATTTCCGTAAAGATTTATTTACTGCCTTAGAAACCCAGTGGGGGTTGCTATGAGTTGGAATTAACTCGATGGCAGTGAGTTTAGTGAGTTTAGAAATTGTGAGAAAACTTATTTCTGTTCCTTAAAGCCACCCACGTGGCATTAATTCTGTAATAGAAGCACTGAGAATTTAAGGCACAGGTTATTTTGTTTTTCACTAAATCCTTACTTAATAAGATAGTGTTAATAATCCTGTAAATGGTTCTAGTGCTTTTTAGAACAGTCAACTGTGTGGTGAGGTATTAAAATATTTAAATGAAGGTATTTCCATATGCATCTAATTACTTTATTTTTTTGAGATTCTGTGTGTAAGATACGTTACTTGATCAGGTAGCTGTCCCAAGAGGAGAAAGACATGATTTCAAGATCATTTCAAGTTATTGAGAAAACTCTGATTCCTGTGGTGTTTTTTTTTT
>NW_006922039.1:756398-760125 GCF_000298275.1 Orycteropus afer afer
GATCTCCTACATCCCTTCCAAGTGGATGACAGTGGTTGCTGGGCACCATCTAGTTCTTCTGGTCTCATAGTTGTATGGGTTGCAGATCGGATGGTGTACCAGTCAGTAGGACTGATTGTTTCCATTAATTTTTGTTTTCTTCTTTCTTCTTTGCTCTTGATGAGGAGATACCCATCGTTGCATCTAGGTGGCAGCTTGCTAGCTTTTAAGTGATTTCTGTGGTTTTTAATTTATATTATATTTTATGGAAATGATCCAGAAGGAAGAAGATATTGTCAATTGTACAAAAATGGGTTTGAGCTAGATATATCATATCCACAATTTTTTTCACTTACTTACTTCTCTAAGCATCCACCCACCCACTGCCATCGAGTTGGAGCTGATTCATTGTGACCCCTCCTTGGGTTTCTGAGGCAGCATCACTACAAAAGTAGTTTGCCCAACCTTCCAAGGAGTGGCAAGTGGGGTTGAACCTCCAGCCTCTGGTTAGCAGTCAAATCAAGTACAAAACAAAAACAAAGATGCCAAAGAATTTCAGAAATTAAAGGAGATACTTGAGAATAAGTATCTAGGTGGACATGACCCCTTCCACCCCACTAAAACCAAAAACTAAACCAGTTGCCACCCAGTTGATTCTGACCCCATGTGTTTCAGAGTGGAACTCTACTCCATAGAGTTTTCAAAGGTTGTGATATTTTTAGTAGCAAATCCCCAGGCATTTCTTTGGAGGTGTCTCAGAATGGATTTGAACAACAATATTTCCCTTAGAAACCAAATGTTTTAAGCTATTGTGTCACTCGGGCACTCTTTCTGATCTCACTGATACTTGTAAAATGGGGATTGACCTAAGATTGACTTACAGAAAAATGTTTGGCAGAAAACTCTTGCAAAGATTTAACAATGGAAATTTCTATCAAAGGTACTTTATTTTTTTTGATCTAGGAATATCTAAGTTAAAAAGGCTATAGGTGCTCAAAGACGCTCCTTCATAATATGAAAAAATTATACAATGTCAAATATATTAATTATATTGAATTTAGCTTCACAATTATAGAACTTTTATTGATGACTTTTAAAAAATTCATTTGTTAATTCATCTCTTCATTCTGAACATTACACTGATCACTGTTCATAAATCTCAGCTTTCAGAATTACAATTATAATCTGAGATATAGTAAAAAGAATGTCAGACACTGAGTATTATAACAACTTCCTGAGCAAGCAGGACAAGATGAATTAGTAGACAGAGAAGTGAATACCTAGCACTTTTCAGAATGGAAGTATAATAAAAAGTCAATTGATTGAGAGGCTAATGGTAGGACTAAAGTTAAATATTTTGGCCTTGGACATATTTTTCATAACATGAACATTAACAATCTACAGTTTCATTAATCAGTTTACAAGCTCATCTCCCCCTTTCAATCATGATAAGGAACCATTTACTTGACTTTTTTTTTTTTTTTTAATTGCAATTTGGGTGAAAGCTTCTGGTTTTCTACTCAACAATTCACACACATTTTGTTTCATGATATTGATTGCATCATCTACAATATATCATTACTCTTCCCACTTCCTCCCTATGTTTCATATTCCCATTTGTCCTTTCCTACCCCTTCCTGCCTTCTGAGCTTTATCCCTGAGCGAAAACTGCTATTTTGATCCCATATGGCCTATTGTACTAAGGAGTGCATACCTCTCTAGTGTTACTGTTCACCTTATAGGCCTATCTATAGCTTGGCTGACAGTTGAGCCACTGGGGTGAGTTCAGTTCCAAGTCTGAAGGATGACTAAAAGTAACAGTCTTGGGGGTTGCACTAGTCTTTATCAGACCCATAAGTCTGTTTTTGTTTGTTTGTTTGTTTATGATTTTGAGTTTTGTTCAACATTTTTCTCCTACTCTATCCAGGACTATCTCGATCCCTTTTAGAGCAAGCAGTCGGTAGTGGTAGCCAGGTGTCATGTAGGGTTGAGGATACTAAAGATCAGTTGGTTTATTAGTCCTTTGGACTATTTATTTCCATGTGTCTTTGATTTTCTTCACTCTACTTTGTTCTGGATGGGAAGAGACCAAAAACTTCACCTTAGATAGCCACTTGCTAGCTTTTAGGATTTTAGTCACTACTCACCACAATAGGATGTAAAACATGGTCTTTGTAATGCCAATTGAGTTAGCTGTTCCCTGATATTGTGGAGGGACCATTTACTATTAAGCAGAAACTATTCTTGACTCTGTTGGTAGTAGAAATTTGATGGTCAACATTCTCTGATGGTTATATTAAAGAAAATAGCTTATAGCATTAAGTATAATAGTATAACTTATTGCATGTAATTTTCACGAGGGTTTTGGATCAAAATAGTAATTTACCTGGAGATAAAGAGTTCATTAAAGAGATTTTCTATATCTTTGATAGCACTTTCAGTCCACACAGTAGCCCACATACATTATGTGTTCTTCACTGTTGAAAACTTTACTGATAATAATGTAACAACTCTAAAATTTACAACCATACCTAAAAAGACACAGAAATACAAACTCTTTCTTATCTTTTTTCCATTTCTGTGTCTAATTTTATTTAATGCAATGAAATATTTTCCCTTTTTGGCATAGAAATATAGGAAGGAAAGTAGTTTCATTGACACTTACACTGATCTTAACTCAAGCACCTAGGGCTGAATGGAACTTTGGACCAGCCTAAAGCAAGACAGATATGCAATTCATCTTCCTTCATATAATTATTATATGAGTCATCAGACATGTCAATATTAGGACACAATGACTGCTACATTGAGAAAGTTGCTTGTAGCCTAAGCAATTTCCCTCATCTTAATTTTCTTTGCGCGATATCAACAGAGTGACTATTTCCAGACTTTTTCATGCTTAGAAAAAGAAATACCAAATCAATAAATAAATGCCCCACCAGATGTGAGATTTTTTCCTGCATAGTCCAAGAAAAATTCATTTAAGTACAGAACTCATTTCAGCACTTTTGGCTCTGAAAAAAAAAAAAAAATATTGCTCAGGAATAAGAAACAGTATTAGTTTTATGGAGAGAATTGTTGTGTTATATTTGCATACTTTTAACAATGATAAGAAAGAAATGCCTATAATATATATTTTTGACAGTTTGACAGTTTTACTGTTCAGAGTTGACATTCGACATTTAAAAGGCAAGTAATCGAAACTGCTATTACCCTGCCAAACAGAGTTCATGAGCTACTGTTACGGATTTTCATAGATGTTGGAGGATGACATTTTCATAAACTTCACTATCAGTCTATTTAAAATGGTAAGAAGAATAACGTGCTTGCTATTTCTTAAGGTAAATGGGTTGCAATACTTCCTAAAAGTGCTTTCACTACACATATTAGATTCCTACATGTACCATATATATCTACTCTGTTTAGATCAACCATACAGTGGTCTTCTCACTAACATTTAACATAAAAATATATAAATGCTTCATTTATACTCTGATATTACCTTTGCAACCTTTCTGTGGAATGTACAGAACCTATATATGTATAATTTTAAAACATGGGTTTACATATATTAATTAAATATATGTAGTAGTGCCTAAGGCATTTGACTGCTAACCAGAAGGCTAGAGGCTCAAACCCACCAGCCACTCCTCGGAAGGAAGATTGGGCAATCTACTTCTGTAGTGATACCACCTCAGAAACCCAAGGAGGGGTCGCAATGAGTCAGATCAGACTCAATGGGAGTAAA
>NW_006922039.1:760625-762718 GCF_000298275.1 Orycteropus afer afer
TGTAAGAAAATAAATTCCTGTTTGTTTAAGCCATTCCATTTGTGGTATATTCCTGTCAGAGTGGGACTACATAACCAGAAAAATTGGTATGTTAAATGGATAAGCAATCTTTCCTTTTTATATTTTGCTTAGTTAGTGTCACAGAAGGAGCACAGGTGGCATAGGGCCTAAGGCATTTGACTGCTAACCAGAAGGCTGGTGGTTCAAACCTAGAAGCCACTCCTCAGGAAGAAGGTTGGGCAATCTACTGTCGCAGTGATCCTGCCTCAGAAACCCAAGGCGGGGTCACTATCAATCGGATCAGACTTGACGGCAATGATTTTTTTTTGTGTGTGTGTGTGTCATGGACTGAAATGTATCCCTCAAAAAATATGTCAACTGGGCTGGGAAGTGATTCTCTATGGCTTGGAAGTTCTGTAATGATCCCTATGATGTGATCTGATGTGATAAAGCCAATCAGTTGTAAAATGATTAGGGTTAGGTGCAATGTCCTTAATTTAGTCACAGCCCTGATCCACTGTAAGGGGAGTTTCCCTGTGTTGTGGCCTGCAACACCTTGTATATTAGAAGAGATTAAAGGAAAGAGAATCAAGCAAAGAGAGGGGAACCTACTGCCACCAGGAAAGAAGAGCCAGGATGGAGTGTGTCATTTGAACCCAGGGTCCCTGCTCTGATAAACTCCTAGGATGAAAAGACACACAGAGAGAATGCCTACCAGTAGAGCTGGCCCTCTGAATTCAGATTCTAGCCTTCTAAACTGTGAGAAAATAAATTTCTGCTTGTTCAAGCCATCCACTTGTGTATTTATGTTATAACAGCAATAGATAACTAACACAGTGAGTATATTAAATTGCTTAACACTTAAAAATGATTTTTTAAATAAATAGTGTCTTTTCTTTAAAATAAAGAGTGTCTTCTAGGGAAGAAGGATCTTACATATTAAATTAAAAGCTTAAAGAATGAGCCACCATTCATTTGTCAGTTTGTTTTGTACTGTGGTAGGTTGAGTGTTGCTGTGAGGCTGGAGGTTATGCCACCGGTATTTCAAATACCACAAGGATCACAAATGGTGAACTGGTGATGTGGATGGAGTGGAGCTTTTAAGACCTTGATTTGCATATAAGGAAGACCTATGGATATTATTCTATCACTGTCAACATTACACATCAGGATAGATCTTGAAACATTCTTTTTGATGATGAATAAAATGTCATTCCTCTTCAATTTGTCACTCTCAGCATAGTAAGGTACATGATTGTATGCTTCAAAATGACCAATACCAGTCCATTTCAGCACACGATTGCCTAGGATATCGATCTTTATGAGTTCCATTTGATTTTTGACAACTTCTAATTTTCTTAGATTGATAGATCGTACTTTCTATGTTTTGTTTATTAATGAATGTTTGCAGCTATTTCTTCCCATTCTGAGTCATGCTTCATCAGCAAATGGAGGTTCCAAAGGAGCTCTGGTGGTGTAGTGCCTGAGGCATTTGACTGCTAACCAGAAGGCTGGTCGTTCAAACCCACCAGCCACTCCTTGGAAGAAGACTGGGCAACTTACTTCTGTAGAGATACCACCTTGGAAACCCAAGGAGGGTTTGTTATGAATTGAAATCAACTTGACGGCAGTGAGTCTGATTTTTTTTTTTTAAACAAAAAAAGACAAGTTAATACTGCTAGTATTCAAATTTACAGACCAAACACTAAAGCCAAATATGAAGGAATTGAAGAGTTTTACCAACTTCTGAAGTCTGAAATTGACCAAACATGTAATCAAGATGCATTGATAATTATTGGTGATTAGAATGTGAAAGTTGGAAACAAAGAAGAAGCATCAGTAGTTGAGAAAAATAGTCTTGGTGATAGAAATGGCACCAGAGATCACATGATAGAATTTTGAAAGACCAACAACTTATTAATTTCAAATACTTTTTTTTCAGCAACATACATGGCTGCTATACACATGGACTTTGTCATATGGAATACACAAGAATCAAATCAACTATATCTGTAGAAAGAGGCAATGGAGAAGCTAAATACAATTAGTCAAAACAAGGCCAGGAGCTGATTATGGAACAGACCATCAATTGC
>NW_006922039.1:763846-772068 GCF_000298275.1 Orycteropus afer afer
TGCTCAATTGGCACAACATAGTACATAAAAATCTTCTTCCACAACCTGCTTTGGTGAGTAGCGACTGGGGTCTTAAAAGCTTTTGAGTGGCCATCTAAGATGCAACTATTGGTCTTCTCTCATCTGAAGCAAAGAAGAATGAAGAAAATCAAAGGCATCTGGAAACAATTAGTCCAAGGATATGATGGACCTTGAGATAAGAAGAACTAGATGATGCTTGGCTACCAATGCCAACCACTTGGAAAGAGATTGAAGCTTGAGATGCTGGATGGAGTCAGAGGAAAAATGTAGAACAAAATTCCAAAACACAAAATGACCAGAATTACTGGTCCGATATAATCCAGCAAAACACCCAAGACTATGACCCCAGGTTAGCCTTTGGGCCTACAATTGGACTCACTCCCATGGATTGGCTCTCAGCTCCACAATAGAAAGACCTACATGCAGAACACCTACCCCAAGGCAATGCACCCACTTATTCTAGGGAGATATACCCCTTAGACAAATCAGTCATGGGGCACCAGAGGGCCAGCTTTCACATGGAGGGAAAGTTGGACAGACAGGAATTCTTAGTTAAGAAGGCCATAGGGAGCAGGTAGTCACAGGTACGGGAGGGGAGGAGAGTTTGTTATGGTTGGGGATGGTAATTGTGGCATGAAATCAAATGTACATGAACTGTTGAATGTAAGACAAATTTTGCTCTGTAAATCTGCACCAAAAGCACAATAAAATAAAATAATGAGGAACAAATAAATAAATAAAACTAATGGAAGAAATGATGAAGTAAAAGAGTTGAATAGAAGATTTCAAAGGGTGGCTGAAGGAAACAAAGTAAAGTATTATAATGAAATGTGCAAAGACATGCAATTAGAAAACCAAAAGGGAAGAACATGGTCAACATCTGCCAAGCTAAAAGACTGAAAGAAAAAGTTCAAGCCTCCAGTTGTAATACTGAAAAAGTTTATGGGCCAAATATTGAACATCATAGGAAGCATCAGGAAAATAGAAGGAATATAAAGAGTCACTGTACCAAAAAGAATTGGTGGACATTCAGCCATTTAAAGACAAAGCTCATGATCAGGAATTCATAGTACTGAAGGAAAAGTCCAAGCTGCACTGAAGACACTGGCAAAAAAACAGGACTTTGGATACTGGCAGAATAACAACTGAGATGTTTCAACAAATGAATGCAACACTGGAAACACTCCTTTTCTTTGCCAAGAAATTTGGAAGACAGAAACCTTGACAACGAAGTGGAAGAGATTCATATTTGTCCTTATTCCAAAGAAAGGTGATCCAACAGATTGAGGAAATTATCAGACAATATCATCAATATCATGCACAAGTAAAATTTTACTGGAAATAGTTGCAACAGCATATAAACAGGGACCTGCCAGAAATCAAGCCAGATTCAGAAGAGGACCTAGAATGAGGAATACCATTGCTGATGTCAGATGGAGCTTGACTAAAAGCAGAGAATAACAGAAAGATGTTTATCTGTGCTTAATTGACTATATAAAGGAATTTGACTGTGTGGATTATAACAAATTATGGATAACATTGTGAAGAATGGCAATTCTTGAACACTTCATTGTGCTAAGGAGAACTTGGACATAGACCAAGAAACAGCCATTCAACTAGAACAAGGAGTCTGCATGGCTTAAAATCAGGAAAGGTTTCTATTAGGGTTATATCCTTTCAATGTATTTATTCAATCTGTATGCTGAGCAAATTATCTAAAAAGTTGGACTTTATGAAGAAGAATGAGGCATCAGGATTGGAGGAAAGTTATAAACAACCTATGCTATAAAGATGACACAACCATGGTTGCTGAAAGCAAAGAAGAATTGGAAGTACTTAATGATGAAGATCTAAGACTACAACTTTCAGTATGGATTACACCTTAACATAAGAAAACAAAAATCCCCACAACTGGATAGATAAGCAACATCATGGTAAACAGATTACAGATTCAAATTGTGAAGGATTATCATTTTACTCGGATCTGCAATACACATCCATGGAAGCAGGAGTGAAGAAATCAAATGACATATTGTATTGGGTGAATCTACTGCAGAAGAACTCTTTGAAATGTTAAAAAACAAAAATGTCACTTTAAGGACTAAAGTGTACCTGATTCAAGCCATGATATTTTCAGTTGCCTCATATGCATGTGAAAGCTGCACAAGGAATAAGGAAGACTAAAGAAGAATTGATGCCTTTGAATTATGGTGTTGTTGAAGAATGGACTACCAGAGAAATGAACAAATCTGTCTTAGAAGAAGTACAGCCACAGTACTCCACAGAAATGAGGATGGTGAGACATTTTTCCACATACTTTATACAGGTTATCAGGAGAAGTGCATCATACTTGGGAAAATAGAGAGTCAGAAAAAAAAAAAGAGGAAGACCCTCAACAAGCTAGATATTGACACCGTGGCTGCAACAATGGGCTCAAGCATACCATCGATTTTGTGGATGGCCCAGGACTAAGCAGTGTTCCATTTTGTTGTATATACAGTTGTTATTAGTGGCAACTCACTTGACAACACCTAACAACATCAAAAACAACAAACTGTACCTGGAAAATTCATAATAAATTTAATACGATTCTGTTGACAAAACTCAAGAAGATATTCTTTTCATTTGGATAAGTCACTATGATTTAATAACTACAAATAATTTAGGAGCAAAAGAGATATAGCTGGAGAACTAGATATGAAAAATATAGACTCAGAGTTGCATTACTTATCTCATCTTGCAGGCTGTTGTACAATGAGTTACTTGAGCAACTCCTGGTGTCTTGAGAGTTAATGATTCCATTGAGGCTAAAATCTGAAGTTGGCATTATATACAACTACTAAATTCAAAATAAAATTCCTCATCAGAATACCAAACCACAAATAAATAAAACATAACCAAACCCACTGCCATCGAGTCAATTCCAACTCATAGCTATCCCCGTTGGGTTTCTGAGGCAGTAAATCTTTACAGAAGTAGATTGCCCCATCTTCCTTCTGTGGACTGGCTGCCAACCTTCTGGTTAGCAGTGAAAAGGACAATATTTCTTATTACTATCAAATCAGGACCCTCTGTTCCAAATTTAATCTTAAAGAGAATACATTGGAAAAATATTTAACAATAGCAATGGAGGCATTTTGTTTTTATAAACATCTTTCTTCTGTCAATAGGAAACAAAGAGAATTCACTCATCATGTGCCTAGGTTTAAACTGTTGTTGATTTCTATTTCTTTTTTTACACATTATAATTACTTTATTTATACACTTTATAATTACTATTTCAAGTTCAAGTTGAAAAATATTTTCCCAACTTTCATTTAAGACACACACACACATAAATTACTGTATTTTGTGTGTGTCAGAAACTGTTTACTCAAAAAATGACTATTGTGAACTCATTTTCAATCATTCTTGAATACACATTCTTTTGCTGATTTGTGCACACTTCTAAATTGCTTTTCCTATCACCTTCTGAAAAGTCTTCTTGTCACTTAATTTCAGCCCTTCTACATTTACTTTGTCAATGGAAATTTTCTTTTAGGAAGTTAGCCATCTATGCACTGAAATGATATTCCTTAGACAAATTACTAATGACTAGTGTCAGTTACCCTTCCCCATTATTCTAAAGTAATATAACTACTGTTTAAAACAAACTGTGATAAGCTATTAGACCAAGTAAAATCTCTTTCAGTCAAGTTGAAATTCAATTCACTCAGAAAAGTTACCATTATATTTTTTTCCTTCATGGAAACACAGTCCTTTATTTAGAAAATTAGCTTCCTTTCTGCAGGTTAGTGACTCCATTTTGAGAGAAGTTATATGACTAATCATTCGTTTTCTGTGTTATATATTTACACAGTATGTTTTTTTGTGTGTAATATAACTATTACTTTTGGTAAAATTTCAGGGTCAACACTAATTCAGAAATATTTGTCTTTGGTGTTTTGGTTTAAGTTCAAATTTGTCTAAGTGCCCATACCAAAATATTAAAATCACCAAATGATATCATGACTCTGGGAGGGGAGACAGAAAGATAGAGAAGGAGAGAACAGGCACTTTTCGTCTAAAGAGATTAGTAGTGTACTTTAAAATAAGGGCAAAAAATAAACCTCCAACTCAATTGCTGCTTTTGCTGTAAGTATGATAAGAAATATTTATAGAATGGAATGTCCATTTTTAAAAAAGTCATGGAATTGCCACTGATTATGAAATAAACTTAATACTACAAGTAATTTTATTTTTCAGGAATTTATTCCTTTAGTGCCACAGCATTACAACATTTCCATTATATTTCATCTATTATTACATCTTTATCTTCTTATTATTATAATTAAAATTTGATAATTCATGATTATGTCTTCCACTTTGAAAAATTTATTTGTTGTTGTTATGTGCCATCAAGATGCCTCCAACTCATAGTGACCTTAGGTATAACAGAACAAACCATTGCTCAGTTCTGCATTATCCATTCAACTGTTGGTATGTTTGACACCACTGTTGCAGCCACGTGTTAATGCATCTCAGTGAGGGTCTTCCTCTTTGTTTTTGCTGACCCACTACTTCACCAAGTATGATGTCTTTCCCCAGTGATTGGTTCCTCTTGCTGAAAAGTCTAAAGAAAACAAGAAAAAATTTCACAATCCTCTATCCTAAGAAGCATTCTGGCTGTACTTTTTCTAAGGCAGATTTATTCATTTGTATGGAAGTCCATGGCATATTCTATATTCTTTACCATCATCATAATTTGAGTGCATCAGTTCTGCTTTGGTCTTCCTTTTCATTGTCCACCTTCTGATTGGGAGCTCTGGTAGCATAGTGGCTAAGGCACTTGACTGCTAACCAGAAGGCTGGCAGTTCAAACCCATCAGTCACTCCTCAGAAGGAAGATGGGGCAATCTACTTCCGTAGTGATACTGCCTCGGAAAACCAAGGAGGGGTCGCTATGAGTCGGGTCCGACTCGATGGCACACAACAACAGCAACAACAACCTTCTGATTATAAGGCAATTGAAAGTATCATGCTGGGGTGTAGTAAATTACATAGTGTGGCTTTTCTGTCCGTAAGTCTTTGTAAACTCCATGGTGGAATTAGCCATGAGAAACTGAGTAGCTCCTGATTGTTAAAGTTATCCACCTGAGGTATTTCTGTTGGGAGCAGCACAAAGTAATTTTCTGGGAAGTTCACTCTCTCTCAGGTGTATAGAATTCTGATGTTGGGATTGGTTACTTTGGTCACTCTGCCAGGCTCAAAAGGAGCCCTCCTAGAGGCAGAAGGAGTTTCTCACTGGTGGCTGTGAGATGGAAGAGAAACACATTGCTGAGAGAGAGACACGAGAAACACACATTGCTGAGAGAGAGACTGAGAGAGACTGTCAGATGAGACAGTGGTCTGAGAGAGACTGAGGGTGTTCCTGAACTTGAATTGTAGTCTGTTGTTTGCCTAATAAACCCCATAATCTTAAGTTCTGTGTGGCCACTGCAGCAAATTACAGCACCCAGTAGAGAAGTGGTGGGTGCTGTGGGAGGAAAAGTTGATGTCAGGGTTGGTGAAAGGGCTGGAGGGAGGTGACATGTCTGACCTCTCAGGGATAGGCCTTGGGCTACTGATGGTGCTTCTGCCTTCCTCTTGTGGGGTTAAAGGAGATCAGAAGATGAGACTTCCTTGCCCCTTTGGCAGTTGGTGTAAGAAGCGGTGGGATTCTTTGCAGTGGCTCAAGACTCATAGAAGCATGGGATTTTGTAAAAGAAAGAAGGAAGGCGCCTGGGAAGTGAAATTTTGGATTCTTAGATGGTTACTTTGGTTGGTGTTACCTATTAAAGGAGATAATTCATCCAGAGGCTGGGCCATCTACACAGAATGGGAAGGTAATAAAGGTGAAGAGATGAACCTGGAATGTCTTAAAAAGGATTATGTGTTTTGTATTATGTGTTTATCTGAATGTACTACAGGTATTGAATGTTCTCTTACCTGCTTGTACATTAGAGATGTTTATGGGGTATGGATAACAAAGAGCATGTAAGTCTGCCTTCAGCCAATGCTTGATTGGATATGTTAAAAGGGGAAATAGAATTTGCCCAGATGAAAACAGGCTTTTGTTTCAAACCCTGTGTGTAGAGTATAGGAGTCTGAAATAGAAAACCTGAGCCCCACCCTGTATACTGAGGGAACAGAAGATTTGCATTTGAGTAAGGACCTGAAGAGAAAAAAAATGACTGTTTGGCTTTTTGAATTTGGAGCAAGCAGATAGGCTTTGGGTGCATCAAGGCAGGAAAGTCATGGTCCACGAGAGAAACCCCTTCCAGGACTGAAAGTTAAAGGAAGCCAGCGAGTAATAGGCTTGTATGCTACTCACTTGTGACCACCTGGGTCCACTTGGAAATGGGGGAAAGTGCAGCAATGAAGAAATGGGCTGAGTTTGGTACTCTTTAACCTAGGCCACAGAGGCTGGGGATGAGAGGAAGGGCTGGCTTGTCTGAAGTGCAAAGAGTTGTGAGCTTCATGGCATTGACATAGTCCCTGAGGACTGAGGATGTGAGAGAAGGTGCTGGCTGTTCTGAAGTGAAGGGAAGAATGTGACTCCTAAACTTGGCAGCTGGTACCATGACCTAGCTGGAATGGCTAGGGCTAAGCTGACCAGAACCTGACCAAACGAAGAGGAAGGTATTTGACACTGAGCTGGTGTTAAGTTGCTGCAATTTGATGGCTTATGCTGGGCTGGACTTTGCTTGTTTATGGATGCAGATGCCCAAAGTTTCCAAGCAGAACAGAAGATTCTCCAGAGAGAAAGGACCATGCTTGTCTCCTCACAGTGCTGGTTTGATAGGGATGGGCAAATTACCAATTGGCTATCTAAAACAGGGGAAGATAAAGGCATGAAGTGGCTTACATGCTTTCATGGGTTAGTCTTAAACTAATGGTGTAGGTGATGTTAATTTTTCAAGTATAAAAGGGATAATGTCTAGAAAAGCCAGGGGTGGCCTGCGGTGTAGTAAATTACCTAGTGTGGCTTTTCTAGCCTTAGTCTTTGTAAACTCTGTGGTGAAATTTGCTATGAGCAACTGAGTAGCTCCTGATTGTTAAAGTTATGCACCTGGGGTATTTTTCTTGGGGGCAGCAAAAGTAATTTTCTGGGAAGTTTGCTCTCTCTCAGTTGTATAGAATTCTGATGTTGGGATTGGTTGGTTTGGCCACTTTTTCAGGCTTAAAAGGAGCCCTCCTAGAGGCAAAAGAAATCTCTCACGGGCAGCTGAGAGAGAGACATGGGAGGCATGCACAGCTGAGAGAGACACCAAGAGACACGCACTACTGAGAGAGAGACTGAGAGAGACTGTTGGCTGAGATGGTGGGCTAAGAGAGATTGAGCATGTTCCTGAACTTGAATTGAAGTTTGTCACTTCCCTAATAAATCCCATCATCTGTAAGTTCTGTGTGACCACTGCAGTGAATTATTGAACCCAGCAGAGAGGTGGTGGGTGCTGTGGGAGGAATGGTTGGTGTCAAGGTTGATGAAAGGACTGGAGGGAGGTGGCATGTCTGACTTTGCAGGGATAGGTCTTGGGCTACTGATGGTGCTTCTGTATTCCTCTTGTGGGGTTAAAGGAGGTCAGAAGATACAATCTCCTTGCCTCTTTGGCACATGGCTTGTATCAGGCTCACTTTAGTCCACAAAGTGGCATCTTTGTTTTTTAAAACTTTAAATAGGTTTGCTGTATCATATTTGTCCACTGAAATATGTCATTTGATTTCTTGACTGCTGCTTCCATGGTCATCAATAGTTGATCTGAAAAAAGAAAAAGAAAAAAAGAAATCCTTGACAACTTCAATTCCCTCAGTGTATATCCACCTAAATTTCACTTCCCTAATTGATCACTTAAGAGTTTTGATGGAGTAGTGTATAAGGCATTTGGCTACTAACCAGAATGTCAGCAGTTCAAACCCACTAGTTCTCCATGGGAGGAATATGGGGCAATCTACATCTGTAAAGATTTACAGCCTCAAAAATGCCATGGGGATTGCTATGAGTCAGAATTAGTTTGATGGCAGTGAGTTTGTTTTTTGGTTTTCAGTTGACCCCTACGGTCTGTGAAGTTACCATTAAAATAATCATTTCCTAACAATAATGTTATTATTAAGGAGCTCTGGTAGTGTAGTGCTTAAGGCACTTGACTGCTAACCAGAAGGCTGGTGGTTCAAACCCACCA
>NW_006922039.1:772623-773955 GCF_000298275.1 Orycteropus afer afer
CTTTTTTTTTTTTTTCTGACCCTCCACTTTACCAAGCATGATATCCCTCTCCAGGGAATAGTCCTTTCTGAATACATGACCAAAGTAGGTGAAATGAAGTCTGGCCATTCTTGCTTACAAGGAGCATTTTGTCTACACTTCTTCCAGGACAGATTTGTTCATTTTTCTGCAAGTCCATAGTATTTTCATTATTTTTCGTCAAGACCACAATTCAAAAGTATCAACCTTCTTCAGTCTTGCATATTCACTGTTCAGCTTTTGCATGTATATGAAGCAAATGAAAATACCATGGCTTAGGTTAGGTGCACCTTAGTCTTCAAAGTTTCATCTTTGCTCTTTAGCACTTTAAAAAGGTATTTTGTAGCAGATTTGCTGCAATACAACATCTGATTTCTTAACTGCTGTTTCCATGGGTGTTGATTGTGGATCCAAGTAAAATGAAATCCCTGACAACTTCAACCTTTGCTCCATTAATCATGATGCTACCTATTGATCCAGTTTTGAGCATTTTTGTTTTATTTATATTGAGATGTAATCTATACTGTAGACTGTAGTCTTTAATCTTCAACAGTAAGCATTTCAAGTCATCTTCACTTTCAGCAAGCAAGGTTGTGTCATCTGCATATTGCAGGTTGTTAATGAGCCTTTCTCCAATCCTAATCCTGCATTCTTCTTTGTATAGTACAGCTTCTCTGATTATTTTCTTGGCATACAGATTGAATAAGTATGGTGAAAGGATGCACCCCTGATGTATATCCTTCCTGATTTTAAACCTTGCATTTTCTCCTTGTTCTGATTGCATGACAGCCTCCTGGCCTATGTGCAGGTTCCTCATGAGCACAATTAAGTGTTATGGAAGGCCCATTCTTCTTAATGTTATCCATAGTTTTTTTTTTATGATTCACACAGTTGAATGCTTTTGCATAGTCAGTAAAACACAAGTAAACATTTTTCTGGTATTCTTTGCTTCAAGCTAGGATCCATCTGATATCATCAATAATATCCTTCATTCCATGTCCTCTTCTGAATACACTTGTGGTAGTTAAAGTTATCTGTCAATTTGGCTGGGCCTGGTTTTGAGTGGCTAGGTGACTGGATATAGTTATTCCCCATGATGAGATTGGTTATTAACTCCATTGTGTAATCTACTGAAGCAGCTGAGTATGTGGGCTCCTGCCAGTATATAAGCAACTTTGAGGAATGTCTCTAGCTTATGGCACACTTGAACCTGCCATGTAGCCAAGTCATTGTTCAGCAGCCTGCCATGTTGCCCTGCCGATCTTGGGACTTTTTCAAGAATCGAATCAATGGCCTGACATGTGGTTTGGTAAT
>NW_006922039.1:776080-780276 GCF_000298275.1 Orycteropus afer afer
GCAATATTGAAAGATACTATGGGAAAAATATTGAATGATGCAGGAAGCATCAAAAGAAGATGGAAGGAATACACAGAGTCACTGTACCAAAAAAAGAACTGGTTGATGTTATCCATTTCAGGAGGTGGCATGTGATCAAGAGCTAATGGTATTAAAGGAAGAAATGGAAGCTGCACTGAAAGAATTGGCAAAAAACAAGGCTCCAGGAATTGACAGAATATCCATTGAGATATTTCAAGAAACAGATACCATGCTGCAGGCACTCACTCATCTATGCCAAAAATCTAGAAGACAAGCTACCTGGACAACTGACTGGAAGAGATTCATATTAGTACCCATTCCAAAGAAAGGTGATCACACAGAATGTGGAAATTACCAAAGACTGTCATTAATATCACACACAAGTAAAATCTTGCTGAACATAATTCAAGAATGGTTGCAGCAGTATATCGATAGAGAATTTCCAGAAATACAAACTGGATTCAGAAGAAGACATGGAACAAGGCTTATCATTGCTGTCAGATGGATCTTGGGTCAAAGCAAAAAGTACCAAAAATATGCTTACTTGTGTTTCATTGATTATCCAAAAGCATTTGATTGTGTGGATCATAGCAAATTATGGATGACATTGAGAAGAATGGGAATTCCAGAACACTTGATTGTGCTCATCAGGAGGCTGTCATTCAAACAGAACAAGGAGATACTGCAAGCTTTAAAATCAAGAAGAGAGTACATCAGGGTTGTATTCTTTCACCATACTTATGCAATCTTTATGCTGAGCAAATAATCTGAGCAGCTGGAAGAAGAGCATGGCATCAGGGTTGAAGGAAGACTCACTAACAACCTTAGATATGCAAATAACACAACTTTGCTTGCTGAAAGTGAGGATGACTTGGAGCACTCGCTGATGAAGATTAAAGACTACAGCCTGCAGTATGGATTACATCTCAACATAAAGAATACGAAAATCCTCACAAGTGGACCAATAAGCAAAATCACAATAAATGGAGAAAAGATTGAAATCATCAAAGATTTAATATTACTTGTTCCATAATCAACATCTATGGAAGCAGCAGTCAAGACATCAGATGGCATATTGCACTGGGAAAATCTGTTGCAAAAGACCTCTTTCAAGTGCTGAAAAGCAAAAATGTCTGAAGATTAAGGTGCACCTGACCCAAAGGTATTTTCAATCACCTCTTATGCATGTGAGAGCTGGACAATGAACAAGGAAGACTGAAGAAGAGGTGATGCTTTTGACTTGTGATGTTGGCAAAGAATGCTGAAAGTACTGTGAATTGCCAAAAGAAATAACGAATCTGTCTTGGATGAAGTGCAGCCAGAATGCTCCTTGGAAGTGAGAATGGCCAGACTTCGTCTCACATACTTTGGTCATGTTGCCAGAAAGGACCATTCCCTGGAGGGGGATGTCATGCTTAGTAAAGTAGAGGGTCAAAGAAAAAGGGGAAGGCCCTCAGTGAGATGGATTGACACAGTGGCTCCAATGATGAGCTCAGGTATAGCAAGTATTGCGAAGCTTTCACAGGACCCAAGTGTTTCCTTCTGTTGTGCATGGGGTCACTATGAGTTGGTACCAACTTGATGGCACCCAACAACAACAACATACACACCCAAAAAGAAAAAAAAAAACACCAAATTTGCTGCCATCAAGTCATTTCTGACTCATAGAGAACCCACCTTAGGTTTCCGAGGCAATATCTTTAGGGAAGTAGATTACCCAATCTTCCTTTCAAGGAGTGGCTGGTCAGTTTCATCATTCAATATTTTTCCCATGGAATCTTTTAATACTGCAACTCGAGGCTTGAATTTTTTCTTCCATTTTTCCAGCTTGAGACATGCCAAGCATGTTCTCTTTTGTTTTTCTAACTCCAGGTTTCTGCACATTTCATTATAATAATTGAATTCTCAGATTGCTCTTTGAGATTTTCCATTTATCTCTTTTATCTTATCATTTCTTCCATGTGCTTTAGCTACTCTCCATTCAAGAGCAAGTTCCAAGGCTCTTCTGACATCCACTTTGGTCTTTTCTCCCATTCCTGTCTTTTTATGACCATTCGCTTTATTCATGTGTGATGTTCTTGATGTTTTCCCACAATTCATCTGTTTTTCTGTCACAAGTGTTAAATTCATCAAATTTATTCTTCATATGGTCTCTAAATTCAGGTGGGATGTAATCAAGGTCATATTTTGGCTCACATGAACTTGTTTTAATTGTCTTCGGGTTCACTTCTGGTAAGATGGCGAAATAGGTAAACAAGCTACACAGATCCTCTTCAACAAAGAAGTGGTAAACTAATCGACAAAGACAGATGATAATCCTGAAGCCCTGAATATTGAAAGGAAATATATAGAAATGGATTAGACACCAACTAGTTGAAAAATATGAATGAAAAGAGTGAGTGAGTATGGAGCAGACAGAGCTGCTGGCTGTCAGCTACTCTGATGGCACCAACAGCCTGAATATGGTATTGGGACCTGAGAACTGACCTAAAGATCAGCCCTGATTTCCAAGGTCTTCAGGGATGACTGTGCTGGTGGCTGATGACTAGGAAGGGAAAGAGCAAGGAGGGAGGCAATCTGAGCTGGGACTTTTGGCTTTCTGGAGGGCACAGCCATTTTGACTGTTTACAAGCAGTTGCCATTTTGGATATTTAAAATGACCAAGGGGGTAGCCAGTTTGAATGATTAAAAGTGGCAGACAATTTGGATATTTAATGTGACTGAGGGTGCATTCATTTTGAATGTTTATAAGTGGCAGGCATTTTGGATTTTAAAGTGACAGCATTCTCATTCAGATTCCAGGGGCCTAAGAATAAGCTCAATTTGCCAAGGACAGCAGAGACATACAGGAGGTTGACAACAGGAAAGGAGCCAGGTGGTGAGTGTATAAGTGCTTCCAACTAGCAAATAGAGGAGCACAATACCCTGCTTACTTAGATAACATACAAACAAAACAAAGAAAATGAAAATTGTGGGCAAGTCACTTCAACATAAAATCACCAATTAAATATAAACTGAAAAACATCACAATGTCTCAGAAACAACAGAGCATCGTAGCCACGCAAAGAAGGAAGGTAAAGCAGGAGAAATAAGGGTCCAGGATACAGACCCAGAACACATCCTTGAGGAAAAGGCATCATTGGGACTCCTTAATAAGGAATTCAGAAGAATTATATTTAGGTACTGTCAATGGATTAAGAGATAGATCAAGGAAAACACTGAGGAAAATTAAGGAAAACACTGAGGAAAATTAAGGAAAACACAGAGAAAACCCTAGAACAATTTTGGAAGAAAATACAAGAACAAAATGACAAAACAAATGAAAAATTAGAAATAACACAAAATCTACAGATAGAAATCCAGAAGATTAATACTAAATTTTGAGAAATAGATAATACATTGAACAAGCAAATGAGTAGAATTGAATCAATGGAAGACAGAATTAGTGAGATTGAAGACAAATGCATCAATACATTTTTGGAAAAGGATCAATCAGGAAAAGATCAAAACAAAATGAAGAAAGTCTAAAGTTCATGTGGGATACCATTAAAAGGAATAACTTACATGCAATTGGAATTCCAGAACAAGAAGAGACAAATAAAACCACAGAGAATGGAGTTCCAGCAAGATGATGGAATAGACAGAAAGACTGCACAGACCCTCTTCAACAAAGAAAAGGGAAAACAATTAACTCAGACACAGAAAATAATACTGGACACCTGAGCCTTGAAGGGAAGGATATAGAAGTAGACTAAACCCCAACTAGGAGAAGAAGTTGCATGAAAATACCAAAAAAGGAGACATACGGAGCTGCGGTCTGACAGCCATCCTGAGTGATCCTGACGGCATGGTACAGACAGCTTGGAGAGTGCTGAGTGGTGGTAGGACATAAAAATTAACATGAAACAACCCTGCTAGCCAGGGACCGCATGAAGGACTGCTCTGGTGGCTGGGGTATAAACAGAGAAGGCGAAGAGAAAGTGGGCTGATCTGCAGACTTTTGTCTGTCTGGAGGGTGCCACCATTTTGAATGTTTACAAGTGGCTTGACCATTTTGGATATTTAAGGAGATAGCACTCTCCGAGATTACAGGGCCTTGAGAACAGCTTCTGCTTGCCAGCAACCCTAAGATCACTCCGGACCTGCATGACTGAAAAGGTGTGACATTCCTCTTG
>NW_006922039.1:782611-785049 GCF_000298275.1 Orycteropus afer afer
AAAGAAAAAAAAATTTCAACCAAGAATTATATACCCGGCAAAATTGTCCCTCAAATATGATGGTGAAATTAGGAGATTTCCAGATAAGCAGAAACTAAGGGAATTTGTTAAAACCAGACCAACCTTACGAGAGATGCTAAAGGGAGTCCTTTGAACAGAGAACCAAAAATAGCAAATAACAACCGACCATTGATACACAGAATGACATAACCTAGAAACCACAGCTATGAACATATACAAAGTAAAATGAGCTTATAAGATTGTAAACAGGGAACCAGAGACATCAATTGGCAAGTCAGGGCAACTATAAACAAAAAGAAGGAAAAGACTGTGTAGTTACAAAACTTCTAAATGGTGAGGAAGTTAAGATAATTGCAAGATAGAATGGACTGTTCTAAACTTGAGGAGAAAATTATAAATCATAGGGTAATCTCAAAAAAAATGATAAACCTTCACATCACAACAAAAAAGAGGACAAGCACAAATATTCAGCGTATACTAAAACAAAAGCAACAAAAGAAATAATAACACGATTAATAAACATAATGAACTCAGCACATAAAATAATATGGAACAAAGAAACCAAGGACACCATGAAAAAAAGACATAACAAAATGACAGCAACCCATTCATATTTGTCAATAATTGCACTGAATGTTAACAGATTAAATCCACCACTTCTGCAGATTGGATAAGAAAACAAAACCCACCAATAACCTACCTACATGAGACACACCTTAGAGATAAAGTAAAAAATAGACTAAAAATCAAAAGTAGGAAAAAGATGTATCAAGCAAATGGCAACTGTAAGAGAGCAGGAATGACAATATTAATTTCTGATCAAATTGACTCTAAGACAAAAACCATCATGGGGACAAAGAAGGACATTATATAATGATTAAAGGATCAATTGAACATGGAGATATAACAATAATAAATATCTATGAACCCAAAGAAAGAGCCTCAAAATACATAAATCAGACTTTAAAACAGTTGAAAAACCAAATAGATGACTCCACAGCCATAGTGGGAGACTTTAATACACCACTTTCATTGAAAGATAGAACAACTGGAAAGAAACTCAACAAAGATGCAGAAGAGCTAAACAATACAATCCACCAACTTGGCCTTACAGACATCTACAGAGCATGTCACCCAACAGCAGCACAATATACATTCTTCTCCAGTGCACATGGAACATTTTCCATGATAGACCATATCTTAGACCACAGAGCAAGCCTTAATAAATTTAAAAACATTGAAATACTGCAAAGCATCTTCTCAGATCATGTTGTTGCCGTTGTTGTTGTTGTTATGTGCCGTCGAGTGGGACTCAACTCATAGCGACCCCTCCTTGGGTTTCTGAGGCAGTATCACTATGGAAGTAGGTTGCCCCATCTTCCGCTGATGAGTGGCTGGTGGGTTTAAACCTCCAGCATTCTGGTTACCAGTCAAGTGCCTTAGCCTCTATGATACCAGAACTCCCATCATATTGCTATCAAATTAGAAATCAACCATAGAAAGATCAACAGGAAAAGACTAAACACATGGAAACTGAACAACACCTTCCTTGAGAAAGACTGGGTAAGAGAAGAAATAAAATTTGAAATTAAAAAATTCCTTGAATAAAATGTGAATGAAAAGACAACATACCAAAATCTTTGGGACACAGCAAAAGCAGTGATCAAAGGCCAATTTATAGCAATCAAAGCACACACCAAAAAAGAAGAAAGAGCCAAAGGCAACACCTTAACCCAACATATCCAACAATTAGAAAAAGAGCAGCAAAAAAAGCCTGCAGTGACCAGAAGAAAATAAATAATAATGGTTCTAGCAGAAATAAAAAACAGAAAATAGAAAGATAATAGAAAAAAATCAACAAGACTAGAAGTTGGTTCTTGGAAAAGATTAATAAAATTGACAAACCACTGATAAATTTAACAAAGGAAAAGAGGGAGAGTATACAAATAACATAAATAAGAAATGAATTGAGCAACACCACAACAGAAATTGAAAGGATAATATCAAGGTACTATGAAGAACTGTACTTCAACAAGTTCAAAAATCTGGAAGAAATAGATTTCTAAAAACACACTTCTTACCTGAACTAACAGAGGCTGAGGTAGAAAAAATTTAAACAGACCCATAACAAAAGAAGAAATTGAACAGGTCATTAAAAAATTACCAAAAAAAAAAGAACTCTGGCACAGATGGTTTCATTGGAGAATTTTATCAAGCCTTCAGATAAGAACTGACACCAATCCTACTCAAAGTATTCCAGAACACAGAAAAGGATGGAATCCTCCCAACTTCATTTTATGAAGCAAACATAGCCTTGATACCAAAACAAGGCAAAGACATCACTCAAAAGGAAAACTATAGACCAATACCCCTCATGAGTATAGATGCAAAAATCTTCAACAAAATCCTAGCCAATG
>NW_006922039.1:785639-788977 GCF_000298275.1 Orycteropus afer afer
GAATAATAGTGGTATTAACTTGTCTTCCTTGTAGGGGTATGGATATTATCCTATCACTAACAGCATGGTACTTCAGGGTAGGTCTTGAAACATTCTTTCTGATAAATGCAATGTCATTCCTTTTTAATCTGTCATTCTTGGTATAGTAGATCATATGATTGTCTGACTCAAAATGCCCAAAACCAATCCATTTCAACTCGCTAATGTGTAGGATATCGATCTTTAATCATTCCATTTCATTTTTGACAACTTCCAATTTTCCTAGATTCATACTTCTTACATTCCATGTTCCAATTATTAATAGATGTTTGCTGCTGTTTCCTCCCATTTTGAGTCATGCCCAATCAGCAAATGGAGGTCTTGAAAGCTTCACTCCATCCACGTCATTAAGGTCCACTCTCCTTTGACGAGGCAACCCCTCCCCAGTTGTATTTTGAGTGCCTTCTGACCTGAGGGGCTCATCTTCTGGCTCTCTCAGACAATGTTTCATGGCTATTCATAAAGTTTTCCAGTAATATATCAGAAATTCTTTCACTGTTATTCATGAGGTTTTTACTGGCCAATTCTTTATTCCATTAATAAGATGGAATAGTGTTTTAGTATAAGATAATACATGCACGGAAGCCAAAATGATTCTGAGATTTGTTGCAATTATCATTTTGAGCAGGACTTTGGCCAGATAACTCATTCGACTGTGACCCAAAGTTGATGGTCCAATCCCTGCTGCTGCTAAGCATGCAGACACTGGGTTTTATCTAATAACATACAAGATGAGAAGGGTGTTAAATTTCTTACAGGATAAATACTTTGCCCAAATTTTATTTCTCTCATCATTTGGAAATATTTTTACTTTCAAAATATTTTACTGTTAAAAATAGTTAAATGATTGCAGCACTGAAATAGGAAGAAAAATAATTTCATGCAGTTGTTTTCCTAATGTATAAATTTGTTTCTTTCAGTACGCAAATTAATGAATGAGTACTTATCTTTCTAAACACTCCCTTTCCCCTTGAATTTACACAACACTGAATTCTATGGCTTCTAAGCACTGCAGAGAAGGAAATAAACATCATTATCCAAAAGGGCCATGCTAAATGCATTATAGAGCAATGCAAGATAGGCAAAAACAACTTGATTGAATGTATAGATTGCATATAGAACTGAACAAAAATATCAACTATACAGATACATAGATATATACATTATCTATCGACCCTTATGAAATAAATGCATTTTGCGCATTAAAGCAGAGTGAATACTCTGAAGGTTTCAAAATGGAGCTGACTAAAATATCAAAGAAGTGCTATTATAGTTTGGCAATTAAATATTTCATGTTCATTGTATATTTAGCATATATGACCATTTCATAGGTTGAATGATTGGACAATGGTCATTGATCATATGAGATCAGGAAGACTAGAGAAGTACGCTTGGAGTGAAAAAAAAGAAAAGTTTGCCCAGATTGTTCTAGAGAGAAACCTTTAAACATTCCATGTACTGACTCTGGCAATGATGATTGGTATAATAACAATTCATCATGTCCCTATGTACAAAAACTGGATCAAGAATTTTTATTAATTCAAAGTAGATATCCAGACTCCTTAGTTATGTCTCTGGTCCAATGTTCCTACTCTCTGGCTAAATTGAAAATCAAAAGCCCTCTCTCATACTGGTTCTTTGGTTTATTACATTTAAGGTTATTTAAGACCCTCCTTCTTTTATTTTGTAGATGAGAAAAATTAGGCTTACTGTACTTAAATTACTTGTCCTTTAACACCAAAATTAATGACAAAAAGAACCAGAACTTGTTCTCAATACTCCTTACTTCTAGCCCTCAACCTGGATGATGAATAAGGAAAACTCAGTTATTAACTAGCCTTGTGGCTATTGGGTAAGTTACTTCCTTTCTCTCAGCCTTAACTGAAAATTGGGGGTGATGGTGGTTTTAAAAGGATCGTAAATTCCATCAGCAAATATCTATTAAGTGCCTACTATGTACCAGACAATTTAGGAGGTACTGGAGTCAGCATTTAACAATACATATATGGTTCATTACTTCATGGAGCTTGCATTCTAGTAGGGAGAGAAGACAGATAGATAAATGAATAAGCAAACAGACAAACAAAAATATAGGATGTGCTAGTGAATAATAAATACTATACAGATAATGAAAATGTGGGCTGAGGGTTCAAATGGGTATCTATTCTAGATCGGGTGATAAAGAAAGTTTTCTCTATGCAAGAGATACTTAAAAATGAAAAACCCTTATGTATGCCTCCTCTGTGTCCTAAAAATAATTCAATTCCTAAAGCAATTGAGTATAGGACATATTTTTAAAAGATATTTTAGTCGACTTTACTTTTCAAGGAATTCCATGGCACAGCAGTTAAAGTGCTTAGCTGGTTAACAGAAAGAGCCCAGAAATAAACCCATACTGACATAGTCAACTAATCTTTGATGAGAAGTAAAGGAAATTCAATGGAAAAAAGACAGTCTTTTCAACAAATGGTGCTGGAACAACTGGATATGCAGATTTTTTTCTGATCAAAAGGGAGAAAATGCAAATCAGAATTTCAAATTTTCATGGATCCCAGAATTTCTGGAACCTTGAAGGCTGGATAAAGTCTTTGTCTATTCCACCAATATCACTCCCTTATTTATTGAAGCTTTATAGTACATCTTGAAGTTGGGCAGTTATCAGTCCTCCAACTCTTTCTTCTTCAGTATCTTGTTGGCTATTCTGGGTTTTGCCTTCCCATATAAATTTTAGAATCAGTTGTCAATAGCCACAAAATAACTTTCTGGAATTTGTATTGGGATTGAATCTATACATAAAATTGAGAATAACTGATATCTTAGGAATGTTGTGTTCTAATTTATAAATATGGATATCTATCCACTTATGTAGATAATCTTTGATTTCTTTCATCAGAATTTTGTAGTCTTCATCAAATATTTATTGTATACATTTTATTAGATTTTTTTAATATCACTGAATATGGTGTTATGTTTTTCATTACAAATTCCAACTGTTCAGTGCTGATATATAGGAAAAAAATGAACTTTTGTATATTAACCTTGCATCCTTCAACCTTTCTTTAATAGCGATCCCTCCTTGGGTTTCCCAGGCGGTATCTCTACAAAAGTAGAATGCCCAGCCTTCTGGTTAGCAGTCAAATGCCTTAAGCACTATGCCACCAGAAATCCCAATCACTTATTAGTTTCTGGAATTTTTTTGAAGTTTTCTGCATAGACAATTATGACATCTGCATATAAAAGATAGTTTTATTTCTTCCTTCCCAATCTGTATACCTTTATTTCCTTTTCTTAATATAATT
>NW_006922039.1:789241-792008 GCF_000298275.1 Orycteropus afer afer
TTTATCATGAATAGATATTAGATTTTGTCCAATGCTTTTTCAGCATATAGTGATATTATCATATGATTTTCTTTCTTTATATTGTTCATATGATAGGTTACAATGTTGAATCAGAATTGCATACCTGGAATAAATCCCTCTTAATCATGGTGTATAATTCTTTTTGTACAATATTGGATTCAAATTGACAGAAGTTTGTTAAGGATTTCTTCATCCGTGTTTCTGAGATATATTGATCTGTAATTTTACTTTCTTGTAATATTTTTGTCTGTTTTTAGATGCTTTTTGATGGCTGTGTAGTATGAATTAGGCAATGTTCACTCTGCTTCAGTTTTCTGGAAAAGTTTGAGAAAGAATAGTGTTATTTCTTTAAATATTTGGCAGAATTCACCAATGAAACCATGTAAGCCTAGTGCTTTCTGTTTTGGAAGGTTATTAGTTGTTGATTCAATCTGTTTAATAGATATGGACCTATTCAGATTATCTAATTCTTCTTGTGTAAATTTTTGTAGATTGTGTTTATCAAGGAATTGTAACATTGCATCTAATCTATCAAATTTTGGGTTATAGAGTTGTTCATAATATTTTTTTATTATCATTTTTATGTCATGGCATCATTAAGGAGCTCTAGTGGTGTAGTGGAGCTCTGGTAGCATAGTGGCTAAGTCACTTGCCTGCTAACCAGACAGCTGGCGGTTCAAACCCACCAGCCACTCCTCGGAAGGAAGGTTGGGCAATCCTACTTCCGTAGTGATACTGCCTCGGAAACCCAAGGAGGGGTCGCTATGAGTCGGGGCCGACTCGACAGCACATAACAACAACAACAACAGTGGTGTAGTGGTTAAGGCATTTGGCTGCTGACTAAAGCGCAAGTGGTTCAAAACCACCAGCTGCTCCATGGAAGAAAGATGAGGTAGTCTGCTTGCATAAATATTTATAGCCTTGAAAACCCACTGAGGGTCGTGATGAGTCAGAGTCGACTCAATGGCATTGATTTTTTTTTTTTTTAGAGTTATGGCATCAGTAGTAATTAACTGATTTTTATTTTATATATTGATAATTTTTGTCTTCTATCTTTTTGTTTTTGTTTCTTCCTCAAGTTGTCTAGTGGTTTATCAATTTTTTTTCATCTTTTCACAAGAACCAGCTTTTGGTTTCATTTATTTTCTCTATTAATTTCCTGCTTTAAATTTCATTGATTTCTGTCCATATTTATATAATTTCTTTCTTATGCTTACTTTGGATTTCATGTGTTCTTAGTTTTCAAATTTCCAAAGGAGGAAGCTTAGATTGTTTTAGAACTTTCTTCTTTTCGTATATACGCATTCATACTATAAATTTCCTGCATTGCATAGTATTCCGTTGTGTATATGTACCATAGTTTGGTTATCCATTCCTCAGGTGATGGACACCTAGGTTGTTTCCATTTTTGGCTATTATAAATGACATCCCACACATTTTGGTAAGTTTTATTGAATCTCCAATAATTTGGGGATTTTCTAGCTATCTTTCTGTTATTGATTTCTAGTTTAATTTAATTGTGGTCTGTGAGCATCCTTTGCTCTATTCTGGTAAATGTTTTATGGCTTGCAGATGATCTATCTTAGTGTATGTTTACCTTGATGAGTATTCTATGTGGGCTATTATTATTTAAAACAAATTATTAAGAATAAGAAAATAGCTGACCCAACAGCAATGCCCCTGCATTTTCTTCGAAGAATTTTATGGTTTAGACTGTACATTTAGGTATTCAATGCCTTGTGAATTTTTTTTGTGTGTATTGTGATTTGTAAAATCCATCTCATTTTTCTGGACGTGGAAATTCAATTTTACCAACATCATTTATTGAAGAGACTCTTCTTTTCCCACTGAATGAACTTAGTAGTCTTGTCAAAACTTAGTTGACCATAGATGTCTCTGTGCTCTGTGTGTGTGTGTGTGTGTGTGTGTGTTTTGTCCATCACTCTCAAATCCATTGGTCCATGTGCCTATTGTTACACCAGTACCAGACTTTTTGATTACTGCAGCTCTGCGATATATTTCAAAACTAGGACGTGTGAGTACTCTTATTTTGTTCTTCTCTTTGAAACTTGCTTTTGATTGCTCAACCTTCTTTCCAAGGAGTGGCTGGTGGGTTTGAACTGCCAGCCTTAGGCACTATGCCACCAGAGCTCCTTTAGATATTTGAGGTCTCTTGCTATTCCATATAATTTGAGGGTTGGTTTTTCCATTTCTAAAGAAAGCTATTGGAATTTTGATCAGGATTGCATTGAAGCTACAGGTAGTATTGACATCATAACAATATTAAATCTCCCAATCCATGAATATGGAACATCTTTCCATTTATTTAAGTCATCTTTAATCTCTTTCAGCAGTGTTATATAATTTTCATTGTATAAGTCCTTCATGTTCCTGGTTAAATTTGTTCCATGGTATTTTTCTCTTAGATAGTAAATTTAACTGTTTCCCTATTTTTCCTTTCAGATTTCTCATTGCTGGTGTATAGGAACACAACTGATTCTTCTTTGTTGACTTTGTAACCTGCAACTATATTAAATCCTCTATTAGTTCTACAAGCTTTCTTGGAGATTCATTGGGATTACCTATATTTATATATAGAAACATATCACCCATGAATAGAGGTAGTTTTACTAATTCTTTTCCAATGTAGACACCTTTAACAAAATATGAACAGCAAAAGATAAAGCAAATAAATGTTATCTCATAAATATTTAAAACTTTTTTCATCAAAAGACTTTAACAAAAA